>NC_037689.1:45584249-45634851 GCF_003255815.1 Theropithecus gelada
CCTCCCAAAGTGCTGGGATTACAGGCATGAGCCAAAGCGCCCACCCAAGAGCTGATACTTTAGGAGGCCTAAGGATGGTTGACTGCACTTTTCAGATACCCTAAGTGTTTATAAGGAGTTAAAGGCTTGATCTCTGAGGTGAGTGATAGGCAGTAGTCTTCCTTTTAGACACAGTCTCAGGAGGGGAGAGAGGAAGGGCTGCCCGGAGGAGGTAGTTCACACAGAATGGGACACGAATCGTGTATCTGCCCCTCAGTTCTAATTGTACCTGTCCTTTTTCTCCAGAAGGCTGGATCCTTTCCGACCAGAACCAGTACCTTAAGGGCTTGTAATATTGAATTGTGAGTCCCCAGAGGGCAGGTACTATGCCATATTTATTTTGACACTCCCCAAGCACGATGCTTGGTAGGAAATAGACCTTAAGTTTTGGCTAGGCCAGGCGCCGTGGCTCATTCCTGTAATCCCAGCACTTTGGGAGGCCAAGGTGGGTGGATCACCTGAGGTCAGGAGTTCAAGACCAGCCTGGCCAACATGGTGAAACCCCATCTCTACTAATATACAAAAACTAGCCAGGCATGATGGCAGGCGCCTGTAATCCTAGCTACTCATGAGGCTGAGGCAGGAGAATTGCTTGAGCCTGGGAGGCAGAGGTTGCAGTGAGCTGAGATTGCACCACTGCACTCCAGCCTGGGCGACAGAGCTAGACTCCGTCTCCAAAAAAAAACCCAAAAAAACAAAAAAACAAAAACCCAAAACAACAAATAACACAATTTAAAAACGGATGAAGGAGGCTGGGCACAGTGGCTCATGACTATAATCCCAGCATTTTGGGAGGCCGAGGCAGGTGGATCACTTGAGGCCAGAAGTTTGAGACCAGCCTGGCCAACATAGCTAAACCCCCTTCTTTATTAAAAATACAAAAAATTAGCCAGGCATTGTGGCACGCACCTATAATTCCAGCTACTTTGGGAGGCTGAGGTAGGAGAATTGCTTGTACCTGGGAGGCAGAGGCTGCAGTGAGCTGAAACCACACCATTGCACTCCAGCCTGGGCAACAAGAGCAAAACTCCGTCTCAATAAATATATATATATATATATATGGCTGGACGTGGTGGCTCACACCTGTAATCCCAGCACTTCGGGAGGCCAAGGCAGGTGGATCACCTGAGGTCAGGAGTTTGGGACCAGCCTGGCCAACGTGGTGAAACCCCGTCTCTACCAAAAATACAAAATTAGCTGAGCATGGTGGCAGGTGGGAGGCTGAGGCAGAAGAATCACTTGAACCTAGGAGGTGGAGGTTACGGTGAGCCGAGATTGTGCCATTGCACTCCAGCCTGGGCAATAGAGTGAGACTCTGTTTCAAAAAATAATAATAATAATAAATATATAAATGTAATGCTGGTTGCATCTATCCATTCATGACAATGGAAAAGTATAATGTGATTCACTGCCACGAAAAACATTCAAATTTCTTAGGGTTCTAGGCTTCTTCATGTCCACAAACACAGTCACAGTGGGCTTTTTTAGCTGTCTGTTTTCTTTTGGTTTTTTTGAGAGAGGGTCTCGCTCTGTCACCCAGGCTGGAGTGCAGTGGCATGATCATGGCTTACTGCAGCGTCTACCTCCTGGGCTCAAGCGATCCTCCCACCTCAGCCTCCCAAGCTGGGAGGCTAATAGCTCTAACAGCCGGGATACAGGCACACGCCACCACACCCAGCTAATTTTTGTATTTTTGGTACAGACGGGGTTTCCCTATGTTGCCATGGTGGTCTCAAACTCCTGGGCTCAAGCGATCCATCCACCTCAGCCTCCCAAAGTGCTGGGTTTACAGGCATGAGCCACCACTCCCGGCCACCATCTGTTTTTCAGAATAGGTTCTTCTTGTCATAAGGACAAAGCAAAGCAAAAGATCATGAAACTTAAACTAGGCCAGGCGCAGTGGCTCACGCCTGTAATCCCAGCAATTTGGGAGGCCGAGGTAGGTGGATCACCTGAAGTCAGGGGTTTGAGACTAGCCTGACCAACATGGTGAAACCCTGTCTCTACTAAAAATGCAAAAATTAGCCAGGCATGGTGGCGTGTGCCTGTAGTCCCAGCTACTCAGGAGGCTGAGACAGGAGAATGGCTTGAACCCGGGAGGCGGAGGTTGCAGTGAGTGGAGATCACGCCACTGCACTTCAGCCTGGGTGACAGAGTGAGACTTCATCAAGAAAAAGAAAGAAAGAGAGAGAGAGAGAGAGAGAGAGAAGAAACTTAAACCAGAAAAACAAAATAAACAGAAAAAATTATAATGTATTTTAATGAAACAATCACTATTCTTTTTTTTTTTTTTTTGAGACGGAGTCTCGCCCTGTTGCCCAGGCTGGAGTGCAATGGCGTGATCTTGGCTCACTGCAACCTCCACCTCCCAGGTTCAAACGATTCTCCTGCCTCAGCCTCCTGAGTAGCTGAGATTACAGGCACACACCACCATGCCCAATTTTTAAAAATTATTTTTAGTAGAGACAGGGTTTTACCATGTTGGCCAGGTTGGTCTCGAACTCCTGACCTCCTGATCTCGTGATCCGCCTACCTTGGCCTCCCAAAGTGCTGGGATTACAGGCGTGAGCCACCACGCCTGGCCAAAACAATCCTATTCTATTAAATTAAGCAACCCAAACAGAAGATGGCTTTGGTTTTGCTTTAGTTACGCAGCTATCACTAGTGCTTAGTCATAGCGGTCTAATTTACTGTTACCGGTAACAGTACTGTTACCGGTATACATTACTGAAATGTATAACAAGCTCTCCTAAGTCCTGACATTTTAGACAGAAGCAGAGGAGGAAAAAGCCGTCTGGTCATCCATAAGGTCTAGCCAACACTGTCAGGAAAGACTAGTAGCTGTAACTTAGGCAGTTGAGAATCAAAGCGATTTTTAAAGATCTTTGAGAAAGACATTTGAGTTTCATAAACTCCCAGGGTGACTCACTAACCATGGAATCCCCCTAGGGCAGGAAGGGTAACAGAGAATCTACTTCTGTTTTCTTTTCTACATACAGGATATTGCTAGCAAAGGCAGAGAATCACTTGTTGTTTTTTGGTGATAGTCTGATCCCTCCTTCCACAGACTGCAGACACTGCAGGCCCCTTTTATGCTTTTCATCACTGTGAAAATCATCCTCTGACTCATTTCTGAACCCAGGCAGGGCTGTCGAAGTAAGGCCTTCAGCAGGGTCTGTCTGGGAAAGTGAGTTGTAAAAGAAAAGTCATTTCATTCCACAAAGGCTTGAATACTTGGGCCAGGAGGTACAATACAGGAGTAGCTATACTCGAATCCAAATGTTCCCAAACACTCTGGTTTCAGAACATTTAAAACTTGTCAAGGAATCCAGCCAGTTGCGGTGGCTCACACCTGTAATCCCAGCACTTTGGGAGGCCGAGGTGGGAGGAGCACTTGAGCCCAGGAGTTCGAGACCAACCTGAGCAAGATGGTGAGGACCCTGTCTCTACCAAAAAAAAAAAAATACTTATCAAGGAATCCAAAGACCTTACCTTCGAAAATTGTGAAAAACATAGGAATACACAAGCACATATTTTTTTCCTCACCAGAGCAATGACATCATCACATATTCTGTAAATGTATAATTATTTCCAAAAAAAGTTAAAGGAAATGAAGCATAGAGGATGGAGCAAGTAGGGATTACAACAACTTTCAACAGCAACCGAAGTCAGAAGACAGATAACATCAATGTGCTGAAAGAGGAAAACTTCTGAACCTCAAAATCTATAAACAGTGAAATAAACCCTTCAAGAATTGTAAGATGGGCTGGTCCAAAGGTAGTGAGTTATCTCAGTTGATTGTTCACAGTCAGTAACAGATCAAACTCCTTATTTTACTCTCACTACTGCACTTGACTAGTCTGAAAAAAGGAATTATAATTTGAATTAAAGACACATTCAGATAAGCAAAACTGAGAAAGTTTAGTAAAAGCAAATCTTTACTAAAGCAAATTATAAAGAATGTACCTCGGGCAGAAGGAAAGGTGTCAAGATCAAGTGTCGAGGAAGATCAGAGATTTAAGAAGGTATAAGAAGGTTAGAAAAGTGAGAAAAAAAATGCTGTCAACTCTAGAAACTACAAGTATAAAGAAAAAAAGATAATTGGGAAATCTAAATAACCTACCTTAGGAAATTCTAAAAACCGCAAGAATATACGAGCTCACATTCCTTTGGTCATAAGAGCAGTGTCATCATTAGACATCAGGTCGCCTCTGGAAAATTCCATCGTGAGTTTAAAAGGCAAATGACGTCTATTATTCTAAAACTAGTTCTGCCACCGAAACTCTACAAAGAATCTTGGGATCTGCAGGGTCTCCCGGATCACACTTTGAGAACTGCCGCTTTAATCTTCCTCCCATCTCCTAAGTCCAGGGTTCCTGAGTTTGCTTCCCTGACTGGCCAAGGAGAAAAGAGAAAGGTCACTTGTCGGGGGGCCGCAGAGGGAATTCCCCTCTTTCATTTGCAAAGGTTACTGGGGACACACCGGCTCCCAGTAGGGTTTCTGCCAAGGCTCCGCGAAGTGCCACTAGAGGGCGCCGCTAGCGAATCCCACAGCGCGCCCCTCATCCCCAACTTTTGTCCTCCGGGTTCACACGGGCGCCCGGAAGACAGGGTGGTGCCTGGGAGAGGAAACGATGCGCCCCGGGGCCGCGGCCTCATTGGATGAGAGGTCCCCACCTCACGGCCCGAGGCGGGGCTTCTTTGCGCTTAAAAGCCGAGCCGGGCCAATGTTCAAGTGCGCAGCTCTTAGTCGCAAGTCGACTAAGGTTTATCAGTCACTCGCCGAGGTTCCCTGGGCCATGGTGCCAGCCTGACTGAGAAGAGGACGCTCCCGGGAGACGAATGAGGAACCACCTCCTCCTACTATTCAAGTACAGGGGCCTGGTCCGCAAAGGGAAGAAAAGCAAAAGACGAAAATGGCTAAATTCGTGATCCGCCCAGCCACTGCCGCCGACTGCAGTGACATACTGCGGCTGATCAAGGTAGCGGAGAGCCCGAGCTCCTCCCGTGGCGTAGGGTGGAGATGGTTCCGTTTCCCGGGGTGGGGTGATTCGCGTCTCGAGGTCTGGGCCGGTGTGAGAGCCCAGCCGGTTCCCCTTTCTGCGCCCATCCCAGGCCCGGCCGCTACCCCGCCCCGCCCGCCCCATTCCCTTCCATTGAGCTGGCCGGCCGGAGCCTCATTTTGTTTTCTGCTTTTCTCTCTCCTATGTGCATCCCCCCAGGAGCTGGCTAAATATGAATACATGGAAGAACAAGTAATCTTAACTGAAAAAGGTAATTCAACAGTGGCGGGGCGGGGGACAAGCGTTCGGTGCCTGTCACCTTCGTCGAGGCCATTACCGTCCCTGTTCCCCCTTCTTGCAGATCTGCTAGAAGATGGTTTTGGAGAGCACCCCTTTTACCACTGCCTGGTTGCAGAAGTGCCCAAAGAGCACTGGACTCCGGAAGGTAACCCCTCTCCCTTTACAGAAGCCAGAGAGACCGAGTGTTATGTAAGAAGTAGTGTCGGCTGTGTAGAACCACTGACTACACAGGCCGAAGTTACTGAGAACTTGGACAGAAAAAATAGCCAGCAAGTGTTCAAACTACTGAGGAAAAAAAAAAATTAGATACGCTGCACTTGAGAATACTAGGGCAGGTTAAAAGAGCTGTTTAAGTAAGTATCAGAGTGCTGTGGAGACTCTGAAGAGTTTAAGCTGCTTAAGTAAGTACAAGTGCTGTGGCGACCCCGAAGAGTTAGGTATAATGTCATTTGTTGTAATTCAGTTTCATAAAATGGTTCTTGTTTGACCCTAAAGTAACAGTTTTTGTAATTGTGTTAAATCACATTTTTTTCTTTAATTTGTCCCAATCTTCAGGTTACAGTCTCTAGCTTCGCCATGTACATGGCCCTTCCGTGTACATGGATGGGCGGGGAGGTAACTAAAAGATCCTTTACACAATAAAGTAGATGATCATGATAAATGAGGTAAGGTCCTATTATCACACACTTCAAACACGGTAGATCAGAAACCCACTATGATACTCGCTTCCTGTCTGTTTGCTAAGGAATATAAAATGGCTAGAAAGTTTAATTTGAAACCTTTGCCTCCATTTGGAATAGTAGACACCTGTTAAGAGGGTGTCAGATGCCCCCTTTTTTTTTTTTTTTTTTTGGCTGATCCCTGTTGATTGGTCAGAAGACAGCTCAGCTAAAAGGGGAAGTTGTTTGGGTGATTGCTTTTTTTCTGACGTCTGTTCCTCAGGCTAGAAGAAATGAGCAGAAAACACGGGATGAGTACTTTTTAAAGTAATGTGCATGTTATGTAATACCTGTTTCTGGGCAGTGCTGCCTCTTCTGACTCAACAAATGGGGAGAGCAAATTGAAAATGCGTAAATTGGAAGGCAAGTTCTGAAATTAAACGTTGTACTTTGGCCTGATGTTCTGACCTTTAAGGAAGCAAGAGTTTGTAAACTTCCAAATATTTACTATTCTGAACTGCCGTGTAAACCTGACTTGTTCCCAAGTCAACATACCAGTATACCAGTAGGATGTGAATAATGTGTGTGTTGAGTTTAAAACCATAGCAATTTTGCTCTGGCAAGTAATGAAAGTGTTCTCGCTTCCTGAGTGTGAGCTTCCAGCAGACTGCAGAGTGGCCAGTCCACAGTTGTAGCCTGACTTCAGTGAGTTTTGATGTGTGCTTTTTGCAAATACATGTTTTCAGAACAGTGAGATCATCCAGCAGTGGCCTGGACTGCACTCACATAAAAATCATGAGACAGTCGTGGCTGTTTGTTTCTGTAATACATGCATGTATGTTTTTTTAAACCTATGATAGGCCTCTGATTCTGCAGCTGCAACTTTTATGAAATGTTTTCCTTCTCCACATCTCATGTGATACTCTTATTACAGGACACAGCATTGTTGGTTTTGCCATGTACTATTTTACCTATGACCCGTGGATTGGCAAGTTACTGTATCTTGAGGACTTCTTCGTGATGAGTGATTATAGAGGTACGATTGAGTTCGGAGCAGAGGGTCTGAAGAGAGTTCAGGGTTATATAAATCCTTACAATGACTTTTTAAATTGTACTTTTTCTTTTTAGGCTTTGGCATAGGATCAGAAATTCTGAAGAATCTAAGCCGGGTATGTCTTAGTTTTTGGTTTCCAAATTTGTAAGTTCACTGGATTATTTTAATGATGGAATAAAAATTGGGTCTTGAAAGCAGGTTGAAACGTCACTGAGTTTGTGTTTTACTCTCTCATAATAGGTTGCGATGAAGTGTCGCTGCAGCAGCATGCACTTCTTGGTAGCAGAATGGAATGAACCATCCATCAACTTCTACAAAAGAAGAGGTGCTTCTGATCTGTCCAGTGAAGAGGGTTGGAGACTGTTCAAGATCGACAAGCAGTACTTGCTAAAAATGGCAACAGAGGAGTGAGGAGTGCTGGTGTAGATGACAACCTCCATTCTATTTTAGAATAAATTCCCAACTTATCTTGCTTTCTATGCTGTTTGTAGTGAAATAATAGAATGAGCACCCATTCCAAAGCTTTATTACCAGTGGCGTTGTTGCATGTTTGAAATGAGGTCTGTTTTAAAGTGGCAATCTCAGATGCAGTTTGGAGAGTCAGATATTTCTCCTTGAATATCTTTCGATAAACAACAGGGTGGTGTGATCTTAATATATTTGAAAAAAAACTTCATTCTCGTGAGTCATTTAAATGTGTACAATGTACACACTGGTACTTAGAGTTTCTGTTTTGATTCTTTTTTAATAAACTACTCTTTGATTTAATTGTTTGGTGTAAGCATTTTTACTAATTCTTTATTTCTTACACATTTTTCTTACTGTTGAAGACAAAAATGACCCACAAACGCCATTGGATAAATAGAATTGCTCAAAATAGTTTTTAACCCAATGTAAAGTTTTTATGGTCATGTGTTACTCCAGTATTAACAGAGTCTGGATAGAAGCCAGTTGACCAGTTGACTATCAAGGTTTTATACCTAGCAACATGTAAAACATGACTTTTTTTTTTTTTTTTTTTTTGAGACAGTCTCACTGTTGCTCAGGCTGGAGTGCAGTAGAGTGATCTCAGCTCACTGCAACCTCTGCCTCCTGGGTTCAAGCAATTCTCATGCCTTAGCCTCCTGAATAGCTGCGACTATAGGCGTGTGCCATCGTACCCAGCTAATTTTTGTATTTTTAGTAGAGACAGGGCTTCGCCATGTTGGCCACTCTGGTCTTGAACTCCCAACCTCAAGTGATCCACCCGCCTCAGCCTCCCAAAGTGCTGGGATTACAAGGGTCAGCCACAGTACCTGGCAAAACATGGCTTTTTACATTGATGACACTATACACTGCATCTGACGGAATTTTCAAGAGCTGAAAACCAAGTTAGAAACTGAGGCCCACAATGAATAAACCCATCATTACACAAGTAAAATGTGGAGATGAGATTATGAAACATTGAAAATCAAGAAAAAATATCTTGTCCCTAAAAAACCTCATGCTACGTTAAGACTTTTTTTTTTTTTTAATAGAGCCAAGGTCTCACTCAATGAATAAACTCATCATTACACAAGTAAAATGTGGAGGTGGGATGAAACATTGAAAATCAAGAAAAAACATCTTGTCCCCCAAAACCTCATGCAACACAAGCCTTTTTTTTTTTTTTTTTTTTTTTTAATAGAGCCAAGGTCTCACTCTTTCGCCCAGGCTGCAGTGCAGTGGTGTGATCACAGCTCACTGCAGCCTTATCTTCCTGGGTTCAAGCGATTTCCCCACCTCAGCCTCCCAAAAGTAGTTGGGACTACAGGTGCATGCCACTATGCCCGGTTAATTTTTTTGATTTTTAATAGAGACAGGGTCTCGCTAAGTTGCCGAGTCTGGTCTCAAATCCTCCTACCTCGGTCTCCCAAAGTGTTGGGATTACAGGTATGAGCCGTAGCACCTGACCAAGATAATTTTGAAGGTAAAGTGGATCACTGAAATTAGTGTCTTACGTGTACTGAAAAAGTACACATTTTTACAAGAAACTTGCAAACAAAAGCTCCAGTTGGACACAAGTATAAATCAGATAAATTAACATCTTATTTGGAGGGTGAATTTGTAGTCCTGTGTTAATACAATGGATTTTTAGAGCAGAGAAACAATAGCCCTTAAAACTGCCAGGGGGTAAAGAAGTAAACAAATGCTTTCTTAAGGACTGAAATGAAAAAGAAAAAACCTTTTCCCGTTAGATATGTGAACTCCTTTCACTATTCATTGCATTGGCCCAAATTCCTAAACTGACTAATTTCCACAATAATGAAAATGGTAGTTGATAAGAACCACTGTAGACTAATGTCCAAGATAAATGTTTTCCAAAAGAAGTCAGATACCTGAAAACAATGCTCTGTATCTCTCGGAGTTATCCAGGAAATCCACACTGAGCTCCTCAGGCGAAGGGAAGGTTGTCCTGCAATCCTTCGTATCAGTGTCTGTTACAGCTTCCTAGATTAGAAGGTAGCCATTTATAAAGATGTAGCCCTGTATTATATTTAATACAGGAGGGCTTTGGGATTTATTGGTGACTCAGAGAGCATGCCATGAAAACGGGCTTACAGAGTCAATTATCAACCAGGGGCCTATTAGGCAGGCGAGTAACTACATAAGAGAAACTCTGGCAAAAATAAAAGGGTAACCAAACACAAAGAGCCTTGTGGAGAAGTAAGATATTTTGCAAATTGTGTTTTGGAAAGTGAGCCTCTTAGAGGAAAACAACTACATGCTGACTGTGGTTAAATATATGAATGAATTAAATTAACCACCAAGTTACAATATAAGTCTTTGTTTTCTCTTCTTTCTTAGAACTTAGCCTTAAAGGCCCAGTGTTGTGAAAACGAAGGCTTTTATGAAGTTTCTGTATCCACTTTAGAGAAGTCCCTTAAGTGTAAAATTTATTTATTTTAATTTTAATTTTATTTCATTTTTTCTTTTTTTTTTTTTTTGAGACGGAGTCTTGCTCTGTCACCCAGGCTGGAGTGCAGTGGCCGGATCTCAGCTCACTGCAAGCTCCGCCTCCCGGGTTCAAGCCATTCTCCTGCCTCAGCCTCCCGAGTAGCTGGGACTACAGGCGCCCGCCACCTCGCCCAGCTAGTTTTTTGTATTTTTTAGTAGAGATGGGGTTTCACCGTGTTAGCCAGGATGGTCTTGATCTCCTGACCTTGTGATCCGCCCATCTCGGCCTCCCAAAGTGCTGGGATTACAGGCTTGAGCCACCGCGCCCGGCCTTATTTTATTTTTTCTTGAGACAGGTTCTCACTCCATTGCCCAGGCTGGAGTGCAATGGTACGATCACAACTTACTGCAGCCTTGACCTTCTGGGCTCAAGCAATCCTCCTGCCTCAGCATCCCAAGTAGCTAGACCACAGGAACGCACCGCCACGCCCAGCTTTTCGCCTTTTAAAAAAAATTTTTTGTAGAGATGAGGTCTCGCTACATTGCCCAGGCTGGTCTCCAACTCCTGGCCTCAAGTGATCCTCCCACCTTGGCCTCCCAAAGAGCTGGGATTACAGGCGTAAGCCTGCACCCAGCCAACTTTAAAATTTAGGAGCTGAAACACCGACCGAGAGCAGTGGCATATGCCTGTAATCCCAGCACTTTGGGAGGCCGAGGCAGGCAGATCATGAGGTCAGGAGTTCGAGACCAGCATGGCCAACATAGTGAAACCCCGTCTCTACTAAAAATACAAAAAATTAGCCAGGCGTGGTGGCAGGCCCGTGTAATCCCAGCTACTCAGGAGGCTGAGGCAGGAGAATCACTTGAACCCGGGAGGCAGAGGTTGCAGTTAGCAGAGATTGCACCATTGCCCTCCAGCCCAGGCAACAGTGTGAGACTCTGTCTCAAAAAAAAAAAAAAAAAAGAAGCTGAAACACCACAGCATTAGCCCACTACTAGCTGAACTCAATTACAAAGACACCTTTTTAAATACTGAACTATAAAGCAAATCTATAAAGTTTGAAGTCACCAGGCAAGTAAGAAAACATGTTACAGGGAAATTATCTGAAAAGAAACAACAAACAATGATAAACATGGAAAACCAGAGTCCAAGATCATCAACTGCTTACATTCCACAGAGTAGTCTTTCTAGGGAAAGAAAGTAGAGTCTTTTTTTTTTACAGAAATGCTGAAGAAACAATTCAGAAGAAATCTAATGATTCATTAATGCCTTTGACCCACTCTACCCCTTCCTGTGAGTCTCCTTTCCACTGGGGACCCAGGAGGACCTAGAATAATGGATGCTGCTTATCACGGTTCATTGAAGCAAGTGGCTGCTCACCAGCAGCTGATGGAACTGCCACGCCCTGGGAAACCAGCCACTTCTCCTGCTAGGAGTGAAGCAACTTCCTCCCTGACTGTCACAGCCAAGGCCTTCCTCTGAGTCTGCAGGTGACCATGTCTGCTCCTAGAATTCTGTTTCCTTGACTGGTGCCATCTTTGTTTTGTTTATTTTGAGACAGAGTTTCGCTTTTCTTGCTCAGGCTGGAGTGCAGTGGCGCGAACTCGGCTCACATGAACCTGGGAGGCGGAGGTTGCAGTGAGCCGCGATCACGCCACTGCATTCCAGCCTGGGCGACAGGGCAAGATTACATCTCAAAAAAAAAAAAAAAAGAAAAAGAAAAAAACTAGTGATAAGAGCTAAGAGCTAACATGTATTAAGCACTAATCAGGAACCAGGCTTTCAGTTTAGCACTTTGTATACATTATTATCTCATCTAATTCTCACAACCACTGTATGAGATTGGCACAATTATGAGTTTCTTTTTACAATGAGAAGCTAAACCTAAGAGAAGTTAAGTTGCCCATGGTCACACAACTAGACCTGGGAATCAAGCTCCAAACCAATTTCTCAAACCCCTGGGGCTTCCTGCCATAGTCTCACATGACCTCACAGTCTCTATAAGAATGATTGAATACGGTGTTTCTGTGTGATTCTACTCCAAAGAATAATCAGTATAAGCATTTTCTGGATAATCAAAAGCAGTGGTTCTCAGTATGGGCTACACATTAGAATGGCCTAGAAAGCACTGTAAAAATACTAATGCCCCACCCTGAGAGAGATTTCTAATTTACTTCTATTTTTATGCACATACCAAAGTGATGCCAGGGGCCTGGTGCAGTGGCTCACGCCTGTCATCCCTGCACTTTGGGAGGCCGAGACGGATGGATCACTTGAGGTTGGGAGTTCGAGACCAGCCTGGCCAACATGGTGAAATCCTGCCTGTACTAAAAATACAAGAATTAGCCAGGCATGGCGGTATGCACCTGCAAACCCAGTGACTTGGGAGGCTGAGACACGAGAATCGCTTGAACCTGGGAAGTGGAATTTACAGTGAGCCGAGATCACACCACTGCACTCTAGCCTGGGCAACAGAGCAAGATTCTGTCTCAAAAAAAAAAGTGATGCCAGGGGTGATGCCAGGGTTGAGACCCACTGATCTGGAAAAGCAGTTTGCAGTTTATAACTGAATCTTAGTCACAATTGTTAGTACAACCATTTCAGTTTGTGTTTATGCTGTTCACCTTGGCTCTTGCCAAGCGAAACCAAGTGAAGTCATATCATAGTGCCTAAAGAAGAACCTTTTCAAAAGCTTTTAGAAAACAAGGCAGAATTGTCATCTCACTCCATACAGTGCTGAAATCAAAGAATATCCGCCCAAGCAGTCAGTACGATGTTCCTTTGCAAGCAGCAACTCATTACAGAAAAACATCTTCCATCACATTAAGTCAGCATTGTTCATTTGAATGTTATTAGTTTGGTAATTTTGTTTGTATTTGATTTATAAATGGACACTGGTTTTACAGTTATAGAGGAGCAGTAAACACAAAATATTCACATCTAGTGTATAATTATAGTAATATAATAATAATAATTTCAAGCACCACTGAGGGTCTGTGAGAATATTTTTTTTTTCTTTTTTTTTGAAACAGAGTCTCGCTCTATCACCCAGGCTGGAATGTAGTGGTGCGATCTCGGCTCACTGCAACCTCCACCTCCCCGGTTCAAGCAATTCCCCTGCCTCAGCCTCCCGAGTAGCTGGGATTACAGGCGCACGCCACCACACCTGGCTAATTTTTTTTGTATTTTTAGTAGAGATGGGGTTTCACCATTTTGGCTAGACTAGTCTTGAACAGGCAACCTCAGCCTCCCAAAGTGCTGGGATTACAGGCGTGAGCCACCACGCCAGGCCCTATATCTTTTTCTTTTAAAAGGAGTCTGTGTTGCTCAAGTTTGAAAAATCCTGCTGTAACCAGTATACAATACTGCCTGCTTTTGTTTGGTTAAAAAAAATAGTGCCAAAGTCATCAGAGATAAGACTTGATCAGATTCAGGTTTGAGTTTTGGGCAAGAATATTTCATAGGTGATGTTTTTCCCCTCAAGAAGCAAATAATGCCTGGTCATCTCTGTGCTGCTAGCAGCTGTTAATACCAATACTTAGGTCTGCTGATTCATTAGGAGTTGCAAAATGGTGAAATTCTATCATTCCTTCTTTATTTATGACCTAGAATACTTCTATAAAGAGAACTTCCACCCGGGCGCCGTGGCTCACACCTGTAATCATAGCACTTTGGGAGGCCGAGGTGGGAGGGTCATTTGAGCCCAGGAGTTCAAGACCAACCTGAGCAACATAGTGAGACCCCGTCTCTATAAAAAGTTGTTGTTATTATTATTAAAATAAGAGAACTTTCCCCCATCTTATATTTTGTTACCCTGAGGTACACAGTTCACCCAGAAGAGGCAGAATAAATGCTTAATTACTCCCTTTTATTTACTAGTTTTCAAAAGAATGAATTTAGTGCCCCCCAGCATCTTCCAATGAGGCTTTTTTTCCTTCCAAGTAACATTATTATTTTTCTAAATAATATACAGACGGGGTTTCACCAAGTTGCCTACGCTGGTCTTGGACTCCTGAACTCAAGCAATCCTCTCGCCTCAGCCTCCCAAAGTGCTGGGATTCCAGGCATAAGCCACTGTGCCTGGCCTGAAGTATCATTATTAACTCAAGGACTCTTAGCATTTCCTGTATCTTAATTACTTGCCATTATTTTTCTTATTGAAGCTCAGATTTCCCTAATTGTCCAGTGAAAGCTTCTTCAAGTTGGCTCCAGAGTTGAGTCCTTTGGACGCGACCCCAGAAGCCTTTGTTAACTTCTTCCCTTTTAAGTTGTCCCAGGCTCATCTAGTACATTTCCTCCCCCAGACCTGACATCAATGGCTAGGTAATTCTGAGCTTCAGCGGTTCCCAGGGGAAACAACATTTATTGGGAGCAGGTGGTGTTCACAGTTCTCTGTTTTGATAATAACACGGGCACAGCAGGGAGATCCTTTTAAAGTGGGGCTTGAGAGTGGCGGCATTCACTCCAGGCTTCCCTGAGGAAGTGTTCCACCAGCTGTGGGCCAACACTATCTTCTTCCACCTCAGTGTTTATACTGCTTTCTTCTATCCAGTAAATCAATAACAACAACGACAATAAAAATGGTTTCAAAACAGCTAAATCCACAACAACAAATCTCTCTGTTTGCAGAGACGTGGTCCAGAGGGAGTTTGGGTCTGATGAACTCTTGACTTGGAGTCAAAGGAAATTGAATTAGATTCTGGCTTTTCTTTATTTATGAGAGTAAAAACAAACCATTTATTTTTAATTTTTATGTATTTTTTTTTAAATATTTTGAGACTCCATCTGGCTCTGTCGCCCAGGCTGGAGTACAGTGGTGCAGTCTTGGCTCACTGCAAGCTCCGCCTCCCGGGTTCACGCCATTCTCCTGCCTCAGCCTCCCGAGTAGCTGGGACTACAGGTGCCCACCATCACCATCATGCCTGGCTAATTTTTTGTATTTTTAGTAGAGACGAGGTTTCACTGTGTTAGCCAGGATGGTCTCGATCTCCTGACCTCGTGATCCGCCTGCCTTGGCCTCCCAAAGTGCTGGCTTTTTTTTTTTTTTTTTTTTTTTTGAGACGGAGTCTCACTCTCACCCAGGATGGAGTGCAATGGCGCGATCTCGGCTCACTGTAACCTCCGCCTCCCGGGTTCAGGCGATTCTCCTGTCTCAGCCTCCTGAGTAGCTGAGAGTACAGACATGTGCCACCATGCCTGACTACTTCTTTTGTATTTTTTTTTTTTTTTTTTGAGACGGAGTCTCGCTCTGTCGCCCAGGCTGGAGTGCAATGGCCGGATCTCAGCTCACTGCAAGCTCCGCCTCCCGGGTTCACGCCATTCTCCGGCCTCAGCCTCCCGAGTAGCTGGGACTACAGGCGCTGCCACCTTGCCCGGCTATTTTTTGTATTTCTTAGTAGAGATGGGGTTTCACCGTGTTAGCCAGGATGGTCTCGATCTCCTGACCTCGTGATCCGCCCATCTCGGCCTCCCAAAGTGCTGGGATTACAGGCTTGAGCCACCGCGCCCGGCCTTCTTTTGTATTTTTAGTAAAGACAGGGTTTCACCATGTTGGCCAGGCTGGTCTCAAACTCCTGACCTCAGGTGATCCACCCACCTTGGCCTCCCAAAGTGCTGGGATTACAGGCATGAGCCACTGTGCCTGGCAGATATACATTATTCATATATTCTATGTGATATATTTGTAGTAACCCTACATTGAGCATCTGCTATGTGCCAGACATTGTGATTTTATTTCATGAACGACCATAACAATATTGTAGGGTATTCCAGTGGTATGCTAGTAAGTCAGCTGGAGGTGGGGTATCCTTGATTTATAGACTTGGCTGATTTCCATGGTGTAAATACTTCCACCAACGGTGTACCAATGGTTTTAGCAACTGGCTGACAAAATTCCTGAATATTTAACAATAGGTTCTCCCAAGCCAGTAGGAGCAGGTTGCAGCACACCACTGGATCAGGCCCATCTTATTTTATTGTATTTTATTTTATTGAGACAGGGTCTCGTTCTGTCACCCAGACTGCAATGCAGTGATGTGGCTGCAGCTCACTGCAGCCTCAACCTCCCAGGCTCAATTGATCTTCTCACCTTAGTCTCCTGAGTAGCTGAAACCACAGGTGCATGCCACCAAACTCTTGGCTAATTTTTGTATTTTTTTGGCAAGATGGGGTCTTGCCATGTTGCCCAAGCTGGTCTTAAACTCCTGAGCTAAAGTGATCCGCTGCCCTTGGCCTCCCAAAGTGCTGGGATTACAGGTGTGAGCCACCACACCTGGCCCAGGCCCATTTTAAAGAAGAGGACCATCCTGGCTAACACGGTGAAACCCCGTCTCTACTAAGAAATACAAAAAAAAAAAACTAGCCGGGCGAGGTGGCGGGCGCCTGTAGTCCCAGCTACTCGGGAGGCTGAGGCCGGAGAATGGCGTGAACCCGGGAGGCGGAGCTTGCAGTGAGCTGAGATCCGGCCACTGCACTCCAGCCTGGGCGACAGAGCGAGACTCCGTCTCAAAAAAATAAAATAAAATAAAATAAAGAAGAGGAAATGGAGGCTCAGAGAGGTTAAGCAACTTGGATTCATTACAGGGGGTGCAGGTCTGGGCTGTCAAACCAGGTTTGTACCTTCACAACTGTGTGCTTTTTCTACCACACTCCTGCCACTTTTCTTTCTTTTTTTTTTTTTTTTGAGATGGAGTCTCACCCTGTCACCCAGGTTGGAGTGCAGTGGTGCGATCTTGGCTCACTGCAACCTCCGCCCCCTGGGTTCAAGCAATTCTCCTGCCTCAGCCTCTTGAGTAACTGGGATTACAGGCTCCTGCCACCATGCCCGGCTAATTTTTCTATTTTTAGTAGAGACGGGGCTTCACCATGTTGGCCAGGCTGGTCTTGAACTCGTGACCTCATGATCCACCCGCCTCGGCCTCCCAAAGTGCTGAGATTACAGGCATGAGCCACCACATCTGGCCTCCTGCCACTTTTCTAAGCTGTTGAGCAACACCAGCAGTCCCCAAACTTTTTGGCACCAGGGACCAATTTCATGGAAGACAATTTTTCCACAGACGGGGGGATGGTTTTGAGATGAAACTGTTCCACCTCAGATCACCAGGCCTTAGATTCTGATAAGGAGTGTGCAACCTAGATCCCTCCAATGTGCAGTTCACAATAGGCTTCACTCTCCTGTGAGAATCTAATGCCACCACTGATCTGACAGGAGGCTGAGCTCAGGCACTAAAGCTCACTGGTCCACTGCTCACCTCCTGCTGTGTGGCCTGGCTCCTAACAGGCCACACACAGGTGCTGGTCTATGGCCTGGGGACTGGGGACCACTGAACTACACTATTTGACCTCTGACTTATTTATTTATGCTTTTGGCATAAGATTGTGCACAAAAATGTTTACTTCTCTTGACTGTAAACATCCTGGGGACAGGGGCTCTGCCTCATAATTTCTGTATCCTCAGGGACTCATTCCATGCATGGCACATAGTAAGCACTTCATGAACATTCATTAAATGAATGGAATCAACCAGTCTCCTTTCTAGGGGGAAACTGAGATAGAAATAAATTCTAATGTCATTCTTTACTTATAACAGACACCCATTTTGAGAATCACAGTTTAATTGAAAAAAAGAAAGCTAATAATTATAGGACACTTTCTACATCCCACATATTATACCTGGATTATGTCATATAATCCTTAAAGCAAAGCCATCGTTTTGTGTATGAGGAAGGTAGGGTGTGGAAAGCAAATTTATTTATTTATTTATTTATTTGAGACGGAGTTGCGCTCTTGTTGCCCCGGCTGGAGTGCATTGGCGTGGTCTCGGCTTACCCCAACCTCCGCCTCCCAGGTTCAAGCAATTCTCCTGCCTCAGCCTCCCGAGTAACTGGGATTATAGGCTCCTGCCACCACACCCGGCTAATTTTTTGTATTTTTAGTAGAGACGGGGTTTCTCCATGTTGGTCAGGTTGGTCTCAAACTCCCGACCTCAGGTGATCTGCCCGCCTCGGCCTCCCAAAGTGCTGGGATCATGGGTGTGAGCCACCATGCCTGGTGCCAATCAATTTATTTTATGTCATACAACCAGGAGGCAATAGGATTGAGATCTGAACTGGGTAGCTGGGTTCCACGTATACCTCACGAACTGCAACTCATGGTATAGACTCACTAACCATTCATGGTAGTGTTTCCTCATTAAACACTGCTGGCGCGTTAGGGCTAAGACTGTTTCTTTGAAACCTGGAAAAGGTCTTGCCTGTGCTTACATTCGGCATCGAGGAACAGGGAGAATGCGGGCTTCCTATCCACTGTTCCCTGTCTCAACATGTCTCTGCCAGCTCTGCAAGAAAATTCGACACTTCCACAAAAGACCAGTGAAGGAAACCAAAATGTTTCACCCCAAAACATACTTCTTTGACGTATTTCAAGATGGCTATTCAGAAGGGCTGGAAATACAAGAATAGCTGCAAAGCTGCCTTTTGTGGAGCTTTGTATGTGTAGAGAAAATCCGCATTGATGCAGTCCTGCTTTCTCGGAGGCCCTCCCTTGTCCGGATCTAGGAAAGATTAACTGAGAGTCTGGCCTGAAAAAGAGCTGCCACTTATGAGGTTTGATCTATATAACAAGACCCCCTTTGCTAGCCAGGCCTCCTCTTCTCCCCCTAAACAGGTTAGAAGAGGCCTTCTCTTCCAACCTGTTTTGCCAGGATCCAAGCCCCATTCTTTTATTTTTATTTATTTATTTTTTTTTTTTTTGAGACCGAGTCTAGCTCTGTCACCAGGCTGGAGTGCAGTGGCGTGATCTCGGCTCGCTGCAGCCTCCACCTCCCAGGTTCAAGCGATTCTCCTGCCTCAGTCTCCCGAGTAGCTGGGATTACAGGCGCCTGCCACCACGCCCAGCTGTCAAGACCCATTCTTTCTGTAACCTCAGGATGGTATATAAACTTCTGTACCCCCGGGAGGTGGGCTGCAGTAATCACTCTGTGATTTCCCTCCGCGAACATTAATAAGCTCGTATGCCATTTCTCTTACTAATCAGCCTTTTGTCAGTTGATTTTCCAGTGAACCGTCAGAAGGCGAAGGGAAAGATTTCCCTTGGCCCCTATAGCAGCTTTGAGGCAAGGCAAGCGGCTCAGCAATCATCCAGCTTTGTTTACTCTTCCTTGAATTACTTATGAGTTTGCTTTTTTTTTTTTTTTTTTTTTTTTGAGATAGAGTTTCGCTCTTGTTGCCCAGGCTGGAGTGCAATGGCGCAATCTCAGCTCATGGCAACCTCTGCCTCCCGAGTTCAAGCCATTCTCCTGCCTCAGCCTCTAGAGTAGCTGGGATTACAGGCATGCGCCACCACATCCGGCTAATTTTGTATTTTTAGTAGAGACGGGGTTTCTCCATGTTGGTCAGGCTGGTCTTGAACTCTGGACCTCAGATGATCCGCCCACTTCGGCCTCCCAAAGTGCTGGGATTACAGGCGTGAGCCACTGTGCCTGGCCATTTGTTTTGTTTTTGAGATGGGGTCTCACTCTGTCGCCCAGGTTGGAGTACAGTGGTGCAATCTCAGCTCACTGCAACCTCTGCCTCCTGGTTTCAAGCGATTCTCCTGCCTCAGCCTCCCCAAGTAGCTGGGATTACAGGCGCCTGCCCCGACACCCTGCTAATTTTTGTGTTTTTAGTAGAGAAGGGGTTTTACCATGTTGCCCAGGCTGGTCTCGAACTCCGGGCCTCAAGTGACCCACCTGCCTTGGCCTCCCAAAGTGCTGGGATTACAGGCATGAGCCACCATGCCCGGCCAAATTATGTATGAGTTCTGTTGCTAGAAACAAAAATTTGCTCTTCTGAATTTTCCACACAGGCCTCCAAGGAGTTAAAAGACAAAAATCATTTTCCAGTTTCTTTGGCTTCAAGCCTGATTCCCAGACGGGATCCAACACTAATCGCCATCCAAATGCCTGTCAGCAAGATAGTCATGATGTACTCTGGCATATAGTACTGAGGCAGTCTTGGGCAATGTTGTTATAGAATTATGTTATAATTATACTCGGCCTTGTTTCCTGTACATCTCACAGATGCTTATCCACCAACAGAGTGTTAGCTGACAATCATTCTGAACAAGCCCAGACAAAAGGAATAATAGCGGTAACCTGAGGAACTTCTGAAGAAATACAGAGCTAAGATCTGAGAATGTTTGGCCAGTTCAATAGCCTCTTATGGGCGAGTCCAATGTCAGGCGGCATTTCTGCCTTCTCCTGTTCTTTCTTTGACCTCTTCGCGCTCTCTTGTCCTGTCCAGAACAATGTCACTTAAACTCCTCTGTATTTTTTTTTCTTTTTTTGAGACAGGGTCTTGTTCTGTCGCCCAGGCTTGAGTGCAGTGGCACAATCACAGGTTACTACAGCCTTGAGCTCCCAGGCTCAAGTGATCCTCCCACCTCAGCCTCTGGAGTAGCTGGGATTACAGGCACATGCTACCACACCTGACTAATTTTTGTAAAGACAAAGTCTCACCATGTTGGCCAGGCTGGTCTTGAACTCCTGGCCTCAAGTGATCCATCTGCCTTGGCCTCCCAAGGTGCTGGGATTACAGGCATGAGCCACTGTGCCTGGCCAAAAACATGTAACACTGGGGGAAATTCTTACAATCCTCCATTCCCCCCGACCCCCACTCCAATACCACCACACTTTCCAAAAGGGCTCAAAGGCTTAAGGAGCTGAATGTGGGGGTGCTGTTAGAACTGTGAAGGAGGGGCCTGTCTATCCACTGTCCTCTTGCTTCTCCCCTGAGATGGGAGAAAAAGGCTTGTGTTATGGTCAGGGGCACCATGGTCTCAGCTAGACCAGATGGAATTCTGGGGAAATGTTCCCACCAAAATCCAGGGAAGTGGAGAGGAGAAAGCTCCTGAGGGAAGAATCTAGGTGGTGCTGTGTGTGTGGTTTACATTACAATCTGTATTTTAAGAGGTTTCCAAGCCGATTTTAATTAACCTCCAGCTGAAACTTGCTAAACAAGTTTTGCAGCCCAGGTTATTGTGTTAGTATTTTTTTGGATATATTGTCCTAGTTTTGAATTTCATGATGTTTATTATTCTTTCTAACTACAACTCAGTGGGGAAAAGCCCAGTGTACCTTTTAAGACCTAAGTGTTTCCTGGTAATGACTTGTAGGAAAGAATGACATTTCCATAACATCTGGACCAAGAGAAGAAGTGAGAATTTAAAGTTGACATTTGCAAGTGATAAAAGCCAAAACCAAAAGTATTATTTTAAAGAATAATGCCTTTCTTCTAATGAAATACATACAAGTCTTGATTCAGATGATAACTTTTTTAGATTTACCTTTTAAAATAAACCCTTAGGTTTCTTATGCTCCAACCCCTAGGGGCCAGATTCAGAACAGCTTGTTTCTTTCAAGTCTACTCAATCAAGGCCTGCCTTCGAGAGACTTTTTTTTTTTTTTTTTTTTTGAGATGGCATTTCGCTCTTGTTGCCCAGGCTGGAGTGCAATGGCACAGTCTTGGCTCACTGCAACCTCCGCCTGCCAGGTTCAAGTGATTTTCCTGCCTCAGCCTCCCAAGTAGCTGGGATTACAGGCATGTGCCACCACTCCTGGCTGATTTCTATTTTTAGTAGAGACGGGGGTTTCTCCATGTTGGTCAGGCTGGTCTCAAACTCCCGACCTGAAGTGATCCACCCACCTCGGCCTCCCAAAGTGCTGGGATTACAGGCGTGAGCCACTGTGTCCGGTCTCTAAAGACTATTTTTAATGGGCACCATATGATCTCTCTGGAACTGAGAAGTGTGGACTTTGGGGAAATTAGAAAAGATGTAGTAGGATGCTGCCCCAAGGGCCTTCAGAATAATCACTTGACATCATGTCTGATAAATTACTCTCTAGGTCATTTATATAAGCCTTTGCCCCAAGCATATAGGACACATCTAGTTTAGGGCCATCAAACTGGGAAATATTTGTTGCTTGAGGTATACAAGAGCATCCCAGGGTATTGAGTTTTAAGGAACTTGGGTTCCAAACCTCAACTTCTCTTTCAGGAAATGATCTGCCTGAAAATGCTCCTGAGGTTAAGAGGTCACACTTGGGCTGGGCGCGGTGGCTTATACCTGTAATCCCAGCACTTGGGGAGGCCAAGGCGGGAGGATCCCTTGAGCCCAGGAGTTTGAGACCAACCTGGGCAATATAGTGAGAGCTTGTCTCTAAAAAAGAAAAAAGTTTAAAATAATAATAACAAGAGGTCACACTTGGCTCCTCTTGCCTCTTTCCTCTTTCATAAATGCCCTTCCTGGCCAGATGGGGTGGTTCACAGCGGCACTCTTTTTATTTATTTATTTTTGAGACAGAGTCCCGCTCTGTTGCCCAGCCTGGAGTGCAGTGGCGCAATCTCGATTCACTACAACCTCCGCCTCTCGGGTTCAAGTGATTCTACTACCTCAGCCTCCTGAGTAGCTGGGAGTACAGGCGCCCACCACCATGCCCGGCTAATTTTTGTATTTTTGGTACAGATGGGGGTTTCACCATGTTGGCCAGGCTGGTCTTGAACTCCTGACCTCAGGTGATCCACCTGCCTTGGCCTCCCAAAGTACTGGGATAATAGGGGTGAGCCACCGTTCCCGGCCTTGACTGCACTCAACACTTTGGGAGGTGGAGGTGGGTGGATTGCTTGAGCCCAGAAGTTTGAGACCAGCTTGGGCACACAGTGAAACCCCTGTCTCTAAAATAAATAAATAAATGTCCTTCTCCCACCTTACTAAAGAAAGGTGTACCCCTAACCCACCCTGAATCTTAGCAGAGGGTGCTACCCCCAAGGTGTAAAAACCTCTGGGCATCAAAGCAAAGAATAATTCAGGAATGTATAGCTCTCAAGGGAAGAGTTCCCAGAGAGTTGAGACCGCTTCTCAGATTGCTTAGGTAGGAGCATGTACTGGGGTTTTATTTCAAGTTCCACAAAGAAAGAAGCTCCTGAGCAAGTCAATTCGAAGACTTCTTTCTTGGTAGAGATAAAAGTGATACAATGAACTATTGGTTATAGAGTCTCAGCAGCCAGGCAGCTGGGTGGAAACCATAACTTTGCAGAAAAAGACTACTCAAGCATTATATCAGGATTGCTGATTACATCCTGGAAGAGACTGTAAATTACCTCAGCCCTAAAAGTTCTCTTCCAGATTGAGTTTGGGACAATTTTCTTTCTCAAGACCTGAAAAAAGAGAGCTTTGGTTAAAAAAAAAGAAGAAGAAGGAAAGAGAAAAGAAAGAAAATGGCAACTGTGTAATCCAGGTGACAAACTGCTTTTTTTTTTTTTTTTTGAGACAGGGTCTCACTCTGTTACTCAGGCTGGAGTGCAGTGGCGAGATCATGGCTCACTACAGCCTCAACCTTCCTGGCTCAAGTGATCCTCCACTTTAGTCTCCCAAGTAGCTGGGACTACAGGTGCACGCCACCATGCCTGGCTAATTTTTTATTCTAATTTTTGTGTTTGTTTTGTTTTGTTTTTGTAGAGACGGGGTTTCGCCATGTTGCCCATGGCTGGTCTTGAACTCCTGGCCTCAAGCTATCTGCCCACCTAGCCTCCCAAAGTGCTAGGATTACAGGTATGACCCACCATGCCTGGTCTGCACAATCGTTTACAAGTTCGTCTGATTTGGCTGATTGGTTTGATAGTAAGGACTGGCTTTGTCATTAGGTTATAGAACAGGCACTTTCCATTAACAGAACAAGCTAAATGAGCTATGCTATGATTCTGAAGCAATAAAAATAGATTTAAATTACCAGGGCGTGGTGGTGGGCGCCTGTAATCCCAGCTACTCGGGAAGCTGAGGCAGGAGAATCACTTGAACCTGGGAGGCACAAGTTGCAGTGAGTCAGGATCATGCCACTGCACTCTAGCCTGGGTGACAGAGCAAGACTCTGTCTCAAAAAAAGAAAAAAAGAGATGTAAGCCATGTGTATAATGTGTAGTACACCAGAAATCACATTCTTTGCACCTTTTTTTTTTTTTTTTTTTGAGACGGAGTTTCATTCTGTCACCCAGGCTGGAGTGCAGCAGTGTGATCTCGGCTCACTCCAACCTCCGCTTCCCAGGTTCAAGCAATTCTCCTGCCTCAGCCTCCCGAGTAGCTGGGATTACAGGCCCGCACCACCACGCCCGGCTTTTTTTTTTTTTTTTTTTTTTGTAGTTTTAGTAGAGACAGGGGTTTCACCTTGTTAGCCAGGCTGTCTTGAACTGCTGACCTCAAGTGATCCGCCCTCCTCGGCTTCTCCAAGTGTTGGGATTACAGGTGTGAGCCACTGCACCTGGCCCTTTGCAAATTTTAAAACTATGATTTTACAAATATAAGACATCTGTTTGAAACAGATGAAGGAACATTTTACAATGAAAAATTTAAAAGACAAAATAAAATAGGTGAGGGGATATATAGCTATTCAAAATTCTTTTAGGGCATATGTGAGCAAAAATGTTTGAATAAAACTGAAATACTACAATCACTGCATTGACAACAGGACTACCATTTCTATTGGTCCCGGGTGGGCATCACTCAGCATCTGCTTGAACACATTCAATGATGGTGAAATTACTACCTACATGGTAGCTCAAAGCACTGTTTGAAAGTTCTATTTGTCAAAATCTTCAACTAGCATGGTTGAAAGCTGCCTCTGTTGTTTGCATTCACCCATTTGTGGCCTTAATTCTGCCCTGCTGTCTCATCCACTGAGCAGGCTTTTGATGATTTGAAGATAAAGTCAGATATCCAGTCCTTCAATTATTCTTTATTAAATGTAATTTCTTGGCAGGGCACTATTCTTTGAAGACCTCTGATTGCCTACATCTAATTAACTCCTACCTATTCTTCCTCAACGCTCAACTTTTTTTTTTTTTTTTTTTTTTTTTTTTGAGACGGAGTCTTGCTCTGTCGCCAAGGTTGGAGTGCAGTGGTGCGACCTCAGCTCACTGCAGCCTCTGCCTCCTGGGTTCAAGCGATTTTTCTGCCTCAGCCTCCCAAGTAGCTGGTACCACAGGTTTGCGCCTCACCCAGCTAATTTTTTTTTTTTTTTTTTTTTTTGAGACGGAGTCTCGCACTGTTGCCCGGGCTGGAGTGCAGTGGTGGGATCTCGGCTCACTACAACCTCCACCTCTCGGGTTCAAGCGATTCTCCCGCCTCAACCTCCCAAATAGCTGGGATTATAGGCACCTGCCACCACACCCAGCTAATTTTTTGTATTTTTAGTAGAGACTGGGGTTTCACCATGTTGGCCAGGCTGGTCTCGAACTCCTGACCTTGTGATTTGCCCGCCTCAGCCTCCCAAAGTGCTGGATTACAGGCATGAGCCCCCTGCCTGGCCTTTTAAAAATTTTATTTATTTA
The DNA here is from genome assembly GCF_003255815.1 of Theropithecus gelada. Lineage (NCBI taxonomy): Eukaryota > Metazoa > Chordata > Mammalia > Primates > Cercopithecidae > Theropithecus > Theropithecus gelada. Next base: position 45,609,581 of record NC_037689.1, read on the forward strand.
TTTATTGTTATTTTTTAGTAGAGACAGGGGTTTCACCATGTTGGCCAAGCTGGTCTCGAACTGTAGACCTCAGGTCATCCTCCAACCTCTGCCTCCCAAAGTGCTGGGATTACAGGTGTGAACCACTGTGCCCAACCCCTCAGCTCTCAACTTAATGTCACTTCCTACAATGTGTCCATTCTACCCAAGGAAATGGGGGAAGGCAGCGGGTAAAAGAAATCACAGCCTTTCCTCATACTGCTTGGCCTTTTTTTTTTTTTTTCCTTCAGGCTTAATTCACTTTATTTTTCTTGTGTAAAAACCCTATGTTGTAGCCACAGCTGGAGCCTGGGTCCGCTGCACGGAGACTCTGGTGTGGGTCTTGACGAGGTGGTCAGTGAATTCCTGATAGGGAGACTTGGTAAATAGTCTCCTTCCGGAAGCTGGGGGCCAGGTAGCTGTAGGTCTTAGAGATGGCATCAAAGGTGGCCTTGGCGAAGTTGCCCAGGGTGGCAGAGCAGCCCCGGGCTGAGGTGTAGCAGTCATCGATACCAGCCATCATGAGCAGCTTCTTGGGCACAGGCACTGAGACGACGCCAGTGCCCCTGGGTGCAGGGATGAGGCACACCAGCACAGAGCTGCAGCGGCCTGTACCTTGCAAGGGACGGTGTGGGGCTTGCCGATCTTGTTCCCCCAGTAGCCTCTGCGCAGGAGGACAGTGGAGAGCTTGGCCAGGATCATGGCCCCACGGATGGCGGTGGCCACCTCCTTGGAGCACTTAACACTCACACCGACGTGGCCATTGTAGTCCCCCATGGCAACAAACGCCTTGAACCTGGTGCACTGGCCAGCACGGGTCTGCTTCTGCACCGGCATAATCTTCAAAACCTCCTCCTTGAGAGAGGCCCCCAGGAAAAAGTCAATGAGCTCAGATTCCTTAATGGGCAGGGAGAAGAGATAGATTTTCTCCAGGGACTTGATCTTCATGTCCTTGACCAGGCGGCCCAGCTTGGTGACAAGAGTCCACTCCTTATCCTCGGCCTTGCCTCCGCTAGCTCCGCGGCCTTGGCCCCGGTCCAGTCCACTGCCGCGACCCCGGCCCCGGATGCCACTGCCGAAACCTCCACGGAAGCCACCGCGGTTCTCCATCCCAGGGCCACCAGGGCCTCCGGGCCCCCCTGCTGCACCGGCGTCATCCGCCATTTGGTGTTTTTTCAGAGAAGAAGCCCTTTTTTGGTTTTTAATTCTGAAGAAAGCCATCGCCAAGCACTTCCACCTACATTTCATTGGCCGAAATGTGTCACCTGACGACCCTTAGCTGTAAGGGAGTCTGGGAATTCTAGTATTTTGCTTTCTCGTTTCTCTAATAGAAAAAGTCATGTGTGTAAAGTGAGCAAAGTGATAAAACATATATTTTAAAAAGTAATTTGGGGCTGGGTGCAGCGGCTCATCCCTGTAATCCCAGCACTTTGGGAGGTCAAGGTGAGAGGATTGCTAGAGGCCAAGAATTTGAGATCAGCCTGGGCAACATAGTAAGACTCTGTCTCTACAAAAAATTAAGAAAATAGCTGGCATGGTGGCACATGCCTGTAGTCCTAGCTACTTGGGAGGCTGAGGCAGTAAGATTCCTTGCACCCAGGAGTTTGAGGCTACTATTGTTGTACCACTGCACTCCAACCTGGGTGACAGAGCAAGACCCTGTCTATAAAAAACTAAATAAATAAATAAATGAAAATAAAAATAAAAAGTAGGCCAGGCGCAGCAGCTCATGCCTGTAATCCCAAGCACTTTGGGTGGCCAAGGTGGGAGGATTGCTTGAGCCCAGTTCCAGACCAGCTGTGGCAACACGGCAAGACCCCGTCTCAATTTAAAATTTAAAAAACCAATAAAAGTAAAAAGTAATTTGGAAGACTGTGAGGTAAACCAAATAATCAACTAACAAAGTAGTTACTTAAAAAACAAAACAAGCCAGGCATGGTGGCTCATGCCTGTAATCCCAGCACTTTGGGAGGCCGAGGCAGGCAGATCACAAGGTCAGGAGTTCGAGATCAGCCTGGCCAATATGATGAAGCCTCGTCTCCACCAAAAATACAAAAATTAGCTGGGCGTGGTGGCACGTACGTGTAGTCCCAGCTACTTGGGAGACTGAGGCAGAAGAATTGCTTGAACCCAGGAGGTGGAGGTTGCAGTGAGCCGAGATCGTGCCACTGCACTCCAGCCTGGGCGACATAGCGAGATACCGTCTCAAATAAAATAAAATAAGCAAAAATAAAAAACAAGGCTAGGCTCAGTGGCTTACACCTGTAATTCCAGCACTTTGGGTGGCCAAAGCAGAAGGATTTCTTGAGGCCAGGAGTTCAAGAACAGCCTGCACAACACAGTGGGACACTGTCTCTACAAAAAAAAAGAAAAAAATTAGTTAAAAATAAATATAAATAAAAATAAAAACAAGCCCTCCAAAAACCTTTGACAGTGTGTAAAGCCATGCAATTTTCTAATTGGGTTAAAGTAAAAGTAGTTCACAAAAAATTCAGACTATAAAGAAATAAAAGGTAGTATATATGGCCTAACATTACTTTGTTCTTAAAATTTTCCAGTAACATGGCCAGGTATGGTGGCTCACGCTTGTAATCCCAGCACTTTGGGAGGCTGAGGCAGGCAGATCATGAGGTCAGGAGATCCAGACCATCCTGGCTAACATGGTGAAACCCCGTCTCTACTAAACTACAAAAAAAAATTAGCCGGGCGTGGTGGTGGGCACCTGTAGTCCCAGCTACTTGGGAGGCTGAGGCAGGAGAATGGTGTGAACCTGGGAGGCGGAGCTTCCACTGAGCCAAGATTGCGCCACTGCGCTCCAGCCTGGGCAACAGAGCAAGACTCCATCTCAAAAAAAAAAAAAAAAAGAAGAAATATTTCCAGTGACTTTTCTTCCCACTTTCAACTCCAACTGCCCTATTCCAAAATGTCAAATGATTGTGACTTGCAGGTTTTCTAATCAGCATGTAAGTCAGAAATTCTAAAAATACATTTTAAATTGTGGATCACACCATTACGTGACTGTCTATAGAGCCATTTAATTTTGAAGGCAAGTTAATTTTAAAAATACTTACACACAAATGTTCAGTTGATTACGCTTAAGACAGTTTTCTTCTGGTGATTCAGCATGATTTTTTTTCAACAAATTAGGTACTTTGTCTGCTTTGTGGAACGTTGGCAGTTTCATTTCCTGTTAAGGAAGCTATCATCAGAACTCAGATAAACCTTTGACTTTACTATTTGAGTACTGAAAATAAACAATATGAAACACACATGTAGGCTGGGTGTGGTGGCTCACACGTGTAATCCCAGTACTTTGGGAGGCCAAGGCAGGCAGATCACTTGAGGCCAGGAGTTCGAGGCCAACCTGGCCAACATGATAAAACCCCATCTCTACTAAAAATACAAAAAGTAGCCAGGCGTGGTGGAACATACTTGTAATCCCACTTACTTGGGAGGCTAAGGCAGGGGAATCGCTTGAGCCCAGGAGGCAGAAGTTGCAGTGAGCTGAGATCATGCCACTACACTCCAGCCTGGGCGACAGAGCGAGAGTTCGTCTCAAAAAAGAAAATAAAATAAAAAATAAAACACATATATATACTTGGGGACAGAAACATCAAATGTGTTTTCTGGATGATTTAAAGGTTTAGAAGGGGATTATTTGTTCTAAATGAAAAAAAAATCTTTTAATATGAATTATTTATATGGAAGACTTCTTTTTGAAGCTGTTGTGGCTGATGCTGTTGGATTCGTGTCTAACTTCTTTCATTTTATAAAACAGAATCATATCATCGTTACAATCTATACACTCCCACCTATACTCTTAGGGGGCAGTCTGGGGTAGTTCCTGGGGTAACAGGCCCAATTATCCCAGTATACATTGCATACAGTACCCTAACAACTTTTAGGAAAGGTTTGCATTATTAGTGCTTTGTTTTAGAAAAAGTCCAAAACAAGACACAGTGAAGAGTACAAAGGATAAGGAAAATGAAGAGAAAGAGACAGCACTGAAAAATAGAATCACATGATTTGTAAGCAGGACAAAGGAAGCGAGCAGGAAAAAAAAAACAAAGGAGTTGTCAGAACCTGTGGGGAAAACGTGCTGAACAGCAGGGGCTGAGAAATGAGCGATATATTAAACCTTTTTTTTTTTTTGAAATGGAGTCTCACTCCTGTTGCCCAGGCTGGAGTGCAGTGCCGATATCTTGGCTTAGTGCAACCTCCATCTCCTGGGTTCAAGTGAATCTCCTGCCTCAGCCTCCTGAGTAGCTGGGATTACAGGCACCCGCCACCATGCCCGGCTAATTTTTTTGTATTTTTCGTAGAGACAGGGTTTCATCATGTTGGTCAGGAACTCCTGATGTCAGGTGATCTACCCGCCTCGGCCTCCCAAAGTGCCCCCATTTCCTTTCATTCGCTTGGAGAACTCCTCTACTGCTTGCACGGTTTCCTGGTACAATGATCAGTCATGATGCCCTGCCCCTCTCCAAGACCCTCCCAAGGAGTTGGCTCAGGGCTGGGTGAACTGGGCCAAGCCAGGATTTCATGGCTACCACTATTTCACAATAGTTCGTAAGCTGGAGGCTTTAGCCTGGGGCTGTTGGCTGTCATCTCCCTTGCCTTGAGGGTGCTCCTGCTACAACATGCAGCTGAAGGGTGGCAGAATACTCTATGCCAAAGTATGCCACCATGACGTAAGGATTACTTCAAGCTAAAGGCACTTTGAAAACAGCAGATACAAGAAGGGCATTCTAATCTCCCCTTTGCTTCCTGCAAACAGGAGAGAGAAACTCCCACGTGACCATGCCCTCCCTGTACCAGGAAAAAAGTAACATTCTTCCACGGGGAGTCACAGCTCTGAGAATCCTGTACAAACATACTTTGTGAAACTAATTCTTACCTTCCTTTAACAAACTCTCTACATAATTTAGTTACTTTTCCACAATTGCCTCTCTTTGTTCAACCTAATACAAAACCCTGTTGGTTTTGTCACTTCTTTGGGTCTTCATTTCCTTCCCAGGGCTCCTGAGTCACATAAAACTTACATTAAATTTGTACACTTTTCTCCTGTTAATATGCTTTATGTCAATGTAATTCTCAGGCCCAGCCAGGACACTAAGAGAAGAGAGTTTTGACTCTCCTACACATCCAAGACCTGTGGGAATCAGAGTCAAGCACTGACATAACAGCACAGCAGTTTATGATCTCTCTCTTCCTTTCCATTTTCCTTTCCCCTTTCCCTTTCCCTTTCCCTTCCTTCCTTTCCCTTCCCCTTCCTCTTTCTTTTCTCTTTCTTTCTTTGTTTCTCTCTCTCTCTCTCTTTCTTTTTTTTTTGATACAGAGTTTCGCTCTTGTCACCCAGGCTGGAGTGCAATGGCGCAATCTCGGCTCACTGAAACCTCCACCTCCCGGGTTCAAGCGATTCTCCTGCCTCAGCCTCCTGAGTAGCTGGGATTACAGGTGCCTGCCACCATGCCCAACTAATTTTTGTATTTTTAGTACAGACAGGGTCTCACAATGTTGGCCAGGCTGGTCTTGAACTCCTGAACTCGTGTGATCCACCTGCCTCGGCCTCCCAAAATGCTGGGATTACAGGTGTGAGCCACTGTGCCCAGACTAAATTTGATTCTTTTTTTATTTTTGAGACAGAGTCTCGCTCTGTTGCCCAGGATGGAGTGTAGTGGCGCGATCTCAGCTCACTGCAAGCTCCGCCTCCCAGGTTCATGCCATTCTCCTGCCTCAGCCTCCCGAGTAGCTGGGACTACAGGCGCCCGCCACCACGCCCGGCTAATTTTTTGTATTTTTAGTAGAGACGGGGTTTGACCGTGTTAGCCAGGATGGTCTCGATCTCCTGACCTCGTGATCCATCCACTTTGGCCTCCCAAAGTGCTGGGGTTACAGGCGTGAGCCACCACGCCCGGCCAATTTGATTCTTTTCTTATGATAGAAACTGTAATACAGTTTCTCTTTTTCTTTTTTTTTTTTTCTTTTTTTGTTTTTTGAGATGGAGTCTTGCTCTGTCACCAGTCTGGAGTGCAGTGACAAGATCTCGGCTCACTGCAACTTCCGCCTCCAGGGGTCAAGTGATTCTCCTGCCTCAGCCTCCCGAGTATCGGGGATTACAACTACGTGGCACTTGCCACCACATTTTTAGTAGAGACGGGGTTTCACCATGTTGGCCAGGATGGCCTCGATCTCGTGACCTCGTGATCCACCCGCCTCGGGCTCCCAGAGTGCTGGGATTACAGGAGTGAGCCACCGCGCCCCGTCGAGAATGTTTTTCTAATATGTGATTAAATAGGCAGCTACTCGAGGAACGTTTATTGCACATAACTTACATCATCTTGTTTAATCTGTGCAGGCAATTTATGAGGTAGATGTGTAAGTTTATGACCTTGGAATGTTGAACCGGTTGTAAACAGATGAAAACAAATACCTCTGACTCCTAATTCTGTGTAAGAAAAGGACTGCCCATGGCCAGGCATGGTGGCTCATGCCTGTATTCACAGCACTTTGGGAGGCCGAGGTGGGTGGATCACCTGAGGTCGGGAGTTTGAGACCAGCCTGGCCAACATGGCAAAACCCCGTCTCTACTGCAAATACAAACATTAGCTAAGCGTGGTGGCGGATACCTGTAATCCCAGCTACTTGGAAGGCTAAGGCAGGAGAATCGCTTGAACCCGGGAGACGGAGCTTGCAGTGAGCCGAGATCATGCCATTGCATTCCAGCCTGGGCGGCAGAGCAAGACTGTCCCCCACAAGAAAAAGAAAAAGAAAAGAAAACAGGCCGGGCGCGGTGGCTCAAGCCTGTAATCCCAGCACTTTGGGAGGCCGAGACGGGCGGATCACGAGGTCAGGAGATCAAGACCATCCTGGCTAACACGGTGAAACCCCGTCTCTACTAAAAAAAATACAAAAAAACTAGCTGGGCGAGGTGGCGGGCGCCTGTAGTCCCAGCTACTCAGGAGGCTGAGGCAGGAGAATGGCGTGAACCCGGGAGGCGGAGCTTGCAGTGAGCTGAGATCCGGCCACTGCACTCCAGCCTGGGCGGCAGAGCTAGACTCCGTCTCAAAAAAAAAAAAAAAAAAAAAAAAGAAAACAACTGCCCATAAAGACTCCTCTTCACCCCCTCCCACCAGCTAATAAGCAAACTTGTACCACCATATCATTATATCCAGAATCTAAGGGGTAAACGGCATTCAAGGACAAGGCCTTACATGCTAAACAAACTGACAAATTCTCCACTTGAGTCTTGTCAAATACACTTCCCTAGCAGCAAGATATGTGATTCAGCGTAGGAAAAACTAATCACTGGTGCAGAACACACATTTGCTTAGAGAGCCTTAGGCCAACCTTAATTACCCTGCCTACGAAAGAGAGGCCTCCACTGGGTGGCGGGGAGGAGGGAAAACAAGCTAGTTGTTGGACTGGAAGCTTCCAGAACCACAGCTGCAGCCCTTAACAGGATAGCTGACCTGCGTCTTTCATTTGCTTTGACTTCATGTATGAGTTTAATTCCAAAGTTGCAAATAACAGGAAATGAACCACAGTGTTAGCCAGTTAACATCAAAGGTAGAAGGAGACCGGCAGGCGGACTGTTAAAAGAATTAAAAGAGTAAACATTCCGGTGAGTCATTAGCTTTCAGTACTCACTAGAACCACTAGAAGCAAAATTGCGTGGGAACCTACAAGTGGACACTCCACGTAAGAGCCTACCTGGAGGCCGGGCGCGGTGGCTCACTGCTGTAATCCCAGCACTTTGGGAAGCCGAGGCAAGTGGATCACGAGGTCAGGAGTTCCAGACTCAGCCTGGCCAACATAGCGAAACCCCCATCTCTACTAAAAATACTAAAATTAGCTAGGCGTGGTGGCGCATGCCCCCAGCTACTCGGGAGGCTGAGGCAGGAGGATTGCTTGCACCTGGGTGGCAGAGGTTGTAGTCAGCCAAGATCGCACCACTTGTACTCCAGCCTGGGTAACAGAGCTAGACTCTGTCTCAAAAAAAATACCTGGAGCTCTTTGAAACGTGTAGAGTTCTGGCCGGGCGCAGTGGCTTACGCCTGTCATCCTGTCATCCCAGCACTTTGAGAGGCCGAGGCACTGCTTGAGGCCAGGAGTTCGAGACCAGCCTGGCCAATGTGGTGAAACCTCCTCTCTACTAAAAATACAAAAATTAGCCGGGCCTGGTGGCGTACGCTTGCAATCCCAGGTACTGGGAGGCTGAGACAGGAGAATCACCTTGAGCATAAGGCCTGGGGTTGCAGTGAGCCAAGATAACATCACTGCACTCCAGCCTGGGTGACAGAGTGAGTCTGTGTCTCAAAAAACAAAACAGAAAAAGAGATTGGACTGTGTGTGTGTGTGTGTGTGTGTATGTATGTGTGTATTTTGAGACGGAGTCTCGCTCTGTCACCAGGCTGGAGTGCAGTGGTATGATCTCCGCTCACTGCAACCTCTGCCTCCCAGGTTCAAGCAATTCTGCCTCAGCCTCCTGAGTAGCTGGGACAACAGGCGCCCGCCACGATGCCCGGCTAATTTTTGTATTTTTAGTACAGACGGGGTTTCACCATGTTGGCCAGGGTGGTCTTGATCTCTTGACCTCGTGATCTGCCCACCTTGGCCTCCCAAAATGCTGGGATTACAGGCATGAGCCACCACACCCGGCCGTGTGTGTGTGTATTTTAACAAACAATCAAAGTACTTTGGTGTAAAGGTATAGCACAGCAGAGCTCAATCAAGAGTGTCCTTTTTTTTTTTTTTTTGAGTCAGAGTCTCACTCTGTCACCCAGGCTGGAGTGCAATGGTGCAATGTCGGCTCACTACTGAAAGGAGCTGGGCACATTCCTCAGCCCCGGGCTAAAAACTCCCTGAGCCCAGTACAAACACATCCCATCCTCCCATCCCACCACATACCGCCATATATCTCTCAAACTCCCTGAGCCCAGTACAAACACCACCTGGAAAGTCTCCGATAAGGAGACGGCCGTTCAAGGTTTTACTGAAAGCGCGGGAACCAAAAGAATTCCTTTGTTCCCCTGTAACTCTCGGGCTATAAAAAGCAAACGCTCGCATTGTTCGGGGCCCTCTTGTATACTGTGGAATGGAGGGACCAGGTTCGAACTTGTAGTAAAGATCCTTGCCGCTTGGCTTTGACACTGGACTCTGGTGGTCTTCTTTGGGGAACAAACGGTCTGGGCATAACATCACAACCTCTGCCTCCCCGGTTCAAGCAATTCTCCTGCCTCAGCCTCCTGAGTAGCTGGGATTACAGGCTCCCATCACCACGCCTAGCTAATTTTTGTATTTTTAGTAGAGACGGGGTTTCACCATCTTGGCCAGGCTGGTCTCTTGGCCAGGCTGGTCTTGAACTCCTGACCTCGTGATCCGCCTGCTTCGGCCTCCCAAAGTGCTGGGATTACAGGTGTGAGCCACTGCGCCCAGCTAGAAGTTTCTTCTTAATAGCACCATCTGTCTGAACAAAAGTATACATAATATTAGTCATAAAAATATTTAATGGTGAGCATGTAGTAGCTTTGTTTTTTGTCTAGTTTTATTTCACCTGTCTAATAATTAAAAGAGCTCCAAAGGAGAAAAAAGTAGATTTCTAACTCCTCTTTATCTCTGAGAATTCATTCTAGTAGAGGAAATAAAGTTTGATGAGAAGGGACCAAAAACAGTATAAAGAAGTGAAAATGAAGCTAAATTTTGAAGAGTCCGATATCAAAATGAAAGGCTCACTACTGGAAGTTTGCTATAATTTCATTTTGTAATTTCAATTTGATATAAATTCTGCTCCACCCATTTTTTCTCATTGTGTGACAAAATATTGGTGTTTCCTTGATGTATGATGTACCCTTCTTTTCCTTTTTCTTTTTTTTAGACAGTTTCACTCTGTCTCCCAGGCTGGAGTGCAGTTGCATGATCTTTGCTCACTGAAACCTCGGCCTCCCGCATTCACGCCATTCTCCTGTCTCAGCCTCCTGAGTAGCTGGGACTACAGGCACGCGCCACCACGCCCGGCTAATTTTTGTATTTTTAGTAGAGACGGGGTTTCACCATGTTGGTCAGGCTGGTCTCAGACTTCTGACCTCAGGTGATCCACGTGCCTCGGCCTCTCAAAATTCTGGGATTACAGGCGTGACCCACTGTGCCCGGCCTGACCTACACTTCTTAATCAGCAAACAGATTAAAATTTACATATCTGAATTAAAAACCAAAAGATGAAAACGGTATAGTGGTTCCTCAAAAACTTAAAAATAGAACTACCTGCTGGGTGTGGTGGCTCCCACCTGTAATTCCAACACCTTGGAAGTCCAAAGTGGGAGGATTGCTCGAGGTCAGGGATTCAAGACCAGCCTAGGCAACATAGTGGGACTCCATCTTCAAAAAAAAATTAAACAATTAGCCAGGTGTGGGGGTGCACAACTGTGGTCCCAGCTACTCAGGAGGCTAAGGTGGGAAGATCACTTGAGCCCAGGAGTTCAATGCTACAGTGATCCGAGATTGCATCACTGAACTCCAGCCTGGGTAACAGAGTGAGACCCTGTGTCAAAATAATAAAATAGAATTACCATCTGATCCAGCAATCCCACTTCTGGGTATATAGCCAAAAGAACTTGGCTGGGCGCGGTGTCTGTAATCCCAGCACTTTTTGAGGCTGAGGCAGGCAGATCACAAGGTCAGGAGATTGAGACCATCCTGGCTAACACAGTGAAACTCTGTCTCTACTAAAAATACAAAAAAATTAGCTGGGTGTGGTGGCGGGCGCCTGTAGTCCCAGCTACTTGGGAGGCTGAGGCAGGAGAATGGCGTGAACCCAGGAGGTGGAGCTTGCAGTGGGCCGAGATTGGGCCACTGCACTCCAGCCTGGGGGACAGAGCGAGACTCCATCTCAAAAAAACCAAAAACAAACAAACAGAAAAACTGAAAGCAGGATCTCAAAGAGATATTTGCACACCTATGTTCATGGCAGCATTATTCACAACAGCCAAGAGGTAGAACCAACCCAAATGTCCACTGATGGATGAATGGATAAACAAAATGTGGTATTGTCCATACAATGGAATGTTATTCTGCCTTAAAAAGGAAATCCTGGCTAGGCATGGCGGCTCACGCCTATAATTCCAACACTTTGGGAGGCCAAGGTGGGAGGATTGCTTGAGCCCAGGAGTTCAAGACTAGCCTGAGCAACATGTCGAGACCCCATGTCTACAAAAAGTCAAAAAATAAAAAAGGAAATCCTGTCACATGCTACAACATGGATGAACCTTAAGGACATTATGCTAAGTGAAATAAGCCAGTCACAAAAAGACAAATGCTGTCTTATTCCACTTATATGAGGTGTCTAGAGTAGACAAATTTGTAGAGACAGGGTTTAGAATAGTGGTTGCCAGGAGTTGGAGGGAGGGAGAAATGGGGAGTTATTTAATAGATACAGAGTTTCAGTTTTGCGAGATGAAAAAGTTCTGGAGAGCTGTCTCACAATTTGCATATAGTTAACCCTACTGAAATATATACCTTAAAATGGTTAAGATGGTACATTTTATGTGATTTTTACCACAATAAAAAAAAAAAAAAATCCTGGTTTCAAACATCAGAAACAGAATCTAGGTAACTCGAGGGAAGAAAATTTTGGAAGCCTATCTGACCACTCACAGAATCTCTGGGAAAACTAAAGATCCAAACTCTGCCCATAAGAACAAGAAAAGCTGGGGATCAAGAAATGGGATGTTCCCTTGAAGTCTGAGAGATTTGTGTGTTCCCTTGACTGGGAAGCAGCTAGTAATATATCTCAGGTTTGCAAATATGGTGAGAAAAAATTTAGAAAAGAGGAAGCTTGAGCTAAAGAAAGTCAAAGGGTTTAAGCAGCAGGTGCACCCCGCTCTAAACTAGGGACGGGAAGAGATGTGCAATCGCAGATTATGAAACAATGAAAGGCAGAGGACGCAATCGTACTCCTAAAAGATCTTCCATTGTGACATAAGTATTTTGATCTAAGTCTGAGTGTGTTCTCATTGTATTTAAAAAAAAAAGTCTCTCTTTGGCAGGGGCTAAAAACAAAATCTGATTCATATTGAATTTCTTCCCAAAAGTTACACAAAGGGAAGTAATAATGCCGACTGTGAGAATTGAAGTGAAAATCAGATCTCAGCCCAACCAGAACAACCAATGGGAACAATAGACAATAACTGTGACTCTAATGAAATTCATTTCTCAGCTGAAGGCACTGAGCCGATGTTTCTCTTGCTCTATTCTTAGTACTAAATCGAACTCTTTCCCCTCCAGGGAAACAGCTCCCTTCAGATTTAAACAATAGATATTCACACTGCATTCCATATTTGATGGGTTCTCAGTGTTGGCTAAAATGTCATAACCTCCTCTCTTCCCCCAACAAGATATGACCCACATTTCCTCTCTTCAAGGGAGGTCACAGCTGTTTCAAGGACATGCGTGTGTAGAGTTGGAGTAAGCAGCCTCAGGAGCAGTACTGATAGCGTGGGTAGGCCCAAATTTGGGAAATGGGTAAAACCTGTAAAAATAGTCTTGCAGGTTTAACCCAATTGCAGGCTAAAATGAGAATTTATGACAACGGAAGGCAGAGATGACACCTATACCTGTATTCCTTTGTATAGTAATTTCTTTTCCTTTTTTTTTTTTTTTTTTTTTTTGGAGACAGAGTCTCTATAGCCCAGGCTGGAGTGCAGTGGCACAATCTCTGCTCACCACAACCTCTGCCTCCTGGGTTCAAGCCATTCTCCTGCCTCAGCCTCTCGAGTAGCTGGGATTACAGGTGTGCACCACTACACCCAGCTATTTTTTGTTTGTTTGTTTGTTTTTGTATTTTTAGTAGAGATGGGGTTTCACCATGTTGGTCAAGCTGGTCTTGAACTCCTGACCTCAAGTGATCTGCCCGCCTCAGCCTCCCAAAGTGCTGGGATTAAAGGCGTGAGCCACCGCCCCCGGTCGTCAGTAATTTCTATCTTATGGAAAATACCTGATTAAACAGAACCTATGGTTGCAAGTGAGAGAAAGCAACTCAAACTAAGCAAAAATAAATAAATAAATAAATAAATAAATGAAGCCAGGCACAGTGGTTCAAGCCTGTAATCCCAGCACTTTGGGAGGCCAAGGCGAGCAGATCACGAGGTCAGGAGTTCGAGACCAGCCTAACCAACATGGTGAAACCCTATCTCTACTAAAAATACAAAAATTAGCTGGGCATGGTGGTGCAATCCCAGCTACTCAGGAGACTGAGGCAGGAGAATCACTTGAACCTAGGAGGCGGAGATTGCAGTGAGCCAACATCACACCACTGCACTCCAGCCTGGGCAACAAGAACAAAACTCTGTCTCAAAGACAAAGCAAAACAAAACAAAACAAAACAACAACAACAAAAACAAAGGGAATGTGTTTGGTCCAAACAACTGGAAAGTAGTTGGATCTGACTTTAGTCATGATTAGATCCAAGAGTAAATAGTCACCAGACTCTTGTCATTCCAGCCGTTGATTATGGAGGAGGAATACGGTCAAACTCATCCAAAGCACATGGAATATATTTCTCAGTGAAAAGAGGGCTTATCAGATGAAGGGGAAATGAGTCCTGGGAAGACAAAAACAGCAAATATCCACCAGACTGTGGGATTTTGAAGATTAAAAACCATGTCAGACTGGGCACGGTGGCTCGTGCCTGTAATCCCAGCACTTTGGGAGGCTGAGGTGGGCGGATCACCTGAGTTTGGGAGTTCGAGACCAGCCTGGCCAATATGGAGAAACTCCGTCTCTACTAAAAATACAAAATTAGCTGGGTGTGGTGGCACATGCCTGTAATCCTAGCTACTCGGGAGGCTGAGGCAGGATAATCGCTTGAACCCAGGAGGTGGAGGTTACCGTGAGCCAAGATCACGCCATTGCACTCCAGCCTGGGCAACAATAGTGGAAAAAAAAAAAACAAAAAGAACTGTTTTTTTTTTTCTTTTCTTTTGTTTTTTAATGGCATCTTGCTTTGTTGCCCAGGCTGGAGTGCAGTGGTGCAATCTCGGCTCACTACAACCTTCTCAGCTAATTTTTGCGTTTTTTGTAAAGATGGGGTTTCACCATGTTGGCCAGGCTGGTCTTGAACTCCTGACCTGTAGTGATCTGCCCACCTTGGCCTCCCAATGTGCTAGGCTTACAAGCATGAGCCACTGCACTCGGCTAAAAACCATGTCTTAACGTTTCATCTCCAGTTCTATGCCTGCAATTTACTGATATTACTGATATTCAGTAAATGTTTGCTGAATGAATAGGACAAGTATATCTGGTATCTTTATACTGAACACATCAAAACGAGCTCACCTAAATGCAAAGGGAATGAGTGAATGAGCTGGATTTCCTAGTGACCATGCCCACACTGGTTTTTAGGCTGTTGTGGTATAGACTTTAGCTGGCTACCATATCTCTACTCTCTAATTCTCTCTAAAATTAAAAGAATCCCAGTTTTTCACTTAGCATATTGCCTCCCAGCTGACAGACTACATTTTTCAGACTCCATTGCAGCCAGGTTAAGTTACAGTCAATGAGTAAGCTGAAGTATTGGGTGGAACTTTGGGGAAGTCTTGGAAGGGAGGTGGCACATACTCCTTCTCCTCTTCTTGAGTTCTGCTTCTTGGAACTATGATGTGATGGCTGCAGCTCCAGCAACCATTTTAGACCTTAAAGATGAAGACTATACCCCAGGAATGGCAATGTGAAAAGCTGAAACAAGCCTGGGTCCCTTATGTCCCTGGAGCTGTCATATCAGCCCTGGAGTGCTTACGTATAAACTTCTTTTATTTGAGAAATAAATTCTGTATTTAAGACCTGAGTTTTAAGGTCTCTATTACTCACATCTGAACCCAATCCAAACTGATACAGCTGTGGTCTCCAAATATACAGAACTAAGGGAGAGGTCTCAGACCCCACAGTCCCTCTCCCCTTCCCCTCCTCAAGGCATAAAACCCAGTCTATGAAGAGTACTAGTCCTCTACCTCCCAAAGGCATCCTAGCTTGGACTGCTGTCATGATCTCTTCCTGCGTAACTGTGAAGGCATCCTCCCAGCTCCTGACTCCTCTTTCCTGCTTCTAGGAGCCAGTGCAGTGCCATGGTGCTTCCTAAAGATTCCCCTTGCTGGCCAGGCGTGGTGGCTCACGCCTGTAATCCCAGCACTTTGGGAGGCCGAGGCGGGCGGATCCCCTGAGCTCAGAGGTTCGAGACTAGACTAGCCAACATGGTGAAACCCCATCTCTACTAAAAATACAAAACTTAGCCGGGCATGGTGGCACACACTTGTAATCCCAGCTACTTGTGAGGCTGAGGCAGGACAATCGCTCGAACCTGGGAGGCAGAGGGTGCAGTGAGCCGAGATCATGCCACTGCACTCCAGCCTGGGCAATAGCGCGAGACTATCTCAAAACAACAACAACAACAAAAAGCATCTATTACGCTCAGATTCTGTGAGTCAGCAATTCCATCATGGCACAGCAGCGGGGACAGGTTCTCACTGTTTATAACGTCTCAGCTGGAAGATCTGAAGGCTGGGGGCTGACATCACTAGAAGGCTCACTCCGTCACAGAGCTGCTGGGTGACGCTGCCTGTCGGTGGGCACCTACACAAGACCTCTCCAAGGGGCCTGCATTTCCTCACAGAATGGTGGTTGGGTTCTGAGGGTGACAATAACGAGAGACAACTGGGTGGAAGGTTATGACCTAATCTCAGAAGTCATACAGTATCACTTCTGCTGCATCCAGGTCATTGAGGGGGAGGTCACTAAGGTCAGCCCATATTCTTTTTTTTTGGTTTGTTTCTTGAGACAGAGTTTCGCTCTGTCACCCAGGCTGGAGTGTAGTGGTGCGATCTCAGCTCACACAACCTTCACCTCCTGGGTTCAAGCAGTTCTCGTGCTTCAGCCTCCCGAGTAGCTGGGATTACAGGCGCATGCCACCACACCTGGCTAACTTTTGTATTTTTAGTAGAAATGGGTTTTTGCCATGTTGGCCAGGCTGGTCTCGAACTCCTGACCTCAGGTGATCCACTCGTCTCAGTTTCCCAGAGTATTAGGATGACAGGCGTGAGCCACTGCGCCCGGCCAAGTCAGCCCATATTCAAAGGGAGGAAAATTAGACTCTACCTTTCGGTGGGAGGAATGGCAAGGTTCTACAAGAACATGTGGAACTAGAAATATTGCTGTGGTCATTTTTAGTCACAGCAGGTTTGGTGGTATACGCCACAGACTGAAACCACCTGGGCGTATATTGGGACTCCCTCTGGGATAATGGCTTTGTCCATGGGTACAAATCAGCTATAGGAGTGTAAAAGACTGGCCACCACTCAAGTCCTTGCAATTACTAATATTCAGTAGATGATCAGGTGGTAATGACCACATGGTGTCTTTGGTTTAGGGCTGAGCCATTCAGACCTAGTAAACCCCTCGGGCGGAAGAGAGGGAGCCAGAGAGAGAGAAGGAGAGGGAGAGAGACAGAATGTGAAACTGGACTGCCTACTAATTTGGGTATGTCTGTGTTTGACCAATTAATTTCATTACAGCAAAGTGACACTGGTACCTTAAGCTGGTCAAGAGGTCATACCGACTACAACTTTAATATCTAACTTGTGTGTCTGCCTGTCTCACAACCCAGATTAGAAACTCTTTTTGAGGACAGGACCCATCTTATCTGGCTTCTCCAAAGGATTTCACGACATGGCTCCTTGGAGCAAGGGATTCAAGTTGCTGTAGCAATTTGCCTCACCCCTTACCCCAAGGACTTTGGAATCACACAGCCCTTGATTTAAGTCTCAACTCTGCCACTTCCTGGCATGTGGCCTTAGATACGGTACTTAATTGTGCCAGACTTTAGTGTCTTCATCCCAGATTAACAGGATTAAATGAAATTATTATGTCCTGAATCTAGGAGGATGCTCAATACAAGTTAGTTCCTTTCTTTCCCATACACGGACTCTCGCCACCCCCACCCTTCCCCATTTACCTTATTTATTTCCCATGAGCCCTTCCTCTCCCCGACTCCTCAGGATTGTAATGCTCCAGAGACTTCCCTCAGCCCTGCAGGTCTGCTTCCCCCAGGGAGTTTCACTGCTTCAACAGCAGGTAGGAGCTGGGAAGGCAGGAAGGAGCCAGAGGCCTCCTGACTGAAAGGAACAGGGAGCTGGGCTGCCCTGGGGTTAGGGGTGAGGTGAGTTGCTACAGCAAGTTAAATCCCTTTCATTCATTGATGAAACAAATACTGATTGCCTCTCACTGGGTCCCATGCCCTGTGCAAAAAGCTGGGGATACAGCAGTGAGGAGGAACCAGGTCTCTTAATCTTTGTAGACGTTTGGAATTTATATTGCTCATTAGCGTGTTTTTTTCTTCTTCTTCTTCTTCTTCTTTTTTTTTTTTTTTTTTTTTGAGACGTTGTCTCGCTCTGTCACCCAGGCTGGAGTGCAATGGCACGATCTCAGCTCACTACAACCTCCGCCTCCCGGGTTCAAGTGATTCTCCTTCCTCAGCCTCCCGAGTAGCTGGGATTACAGATGTGCACCACCACACCCAGCTAATTTTTGTATTTTTAGTAGAGACGGGATTTCACCATGTTGGCCATGCTGGTCTTGAACTCCTGACCTCATGTGACCCACCCACCTCAGCCTCCCAAAATGCTGGGATTACAGGAGTGAGCCACTGTGCCCGGCCCTGCTCATTAGTATATTTTGTGTGTGGGCAGGTAGGGGGGAGATGGCGTAGATAAAAGACTAACAAATAAAATATAATAGAGTGATAGTGCAACAAGGAAAACAAAACTACCTTCTGCTGGTTGGTCAGGACACACCAAAACAAAGGTCAGTTTAGGTCAGACCTGGATGACAAAGAGCTAGGCTCGCAAAGCTGTGGGAGCAGTCCAGTGCACTGCAAGACGCTCAGCAGCATCTCTGGCCTCTACCCACAAGATGCCAGTAGCATGCCCCTCCTAAGGTGACACAACCCAAAATGCCTAGGGGACACAATGGCCTGGCTGAGAACCACTGGGCTAAGGCAAGGGCATTCCCGGCAGGAGAAACTAGCAAGTGTAAGGAAGGAAGAAGGCCCCAGCCTGCCTGGCCTCACCAACTCCCGCCGCCATGCCTGCTAGGTGAATCTGTCAACTGTGGCAAAGTAGCAACTGATGCTCAGAGTGGAGAGGGGTAATAAACCAGGAAGTGTGACTGGCCAACTGGGGGTGAATACTTCCTGGTTCAAGACTTCAACTGTGGGCTGCTTGTCTTCCCCACTAACAGTCTGAGACTGAGGCCAGACAGTCTCCGAATACATCAGAGCACACAGTCAAGTAGGTACCGTGGGTGAGTCTGGGCTATGTATTGCTTCCCTGAAGAGGACTCCTTGCTGCCCAGGGAACTCAGAGAAGGCCAGGCAGTCACTTTTCTATCATTTGAGACCAGATTTTTTTTTTTTGAGACACAATCTTGTTCTGTTGCCCAGGCTGCAGTGCAGTGGCACGATCTCTGCTCACTGCAACCGTCTGCCTCCCGGGTTCAAGCAATTCTCCTGCCTCAGCCTCCCGAATAGCTGGAACTACAGGCACGCACCAGCATGCCCGGCTAATCTTTTTATAATTTTAGTAGAGATGGGGTTTCACCATGTTGGCCAGGCTGGTCTCCAACTGCTGATCTCAGGTGATCCACCTGCCTCGGCCTCCCAAAGTGCTGGGATTACAGGCGTGAGCCACCGCGCCGACCAAGACCAGATTTTTAGTTGCTTTTAGCAGCTGCCTTAGTTACTGGAAAAAATAAATCCAAACAACTGTAACTCAAATTTATATCCTGTCAATTCATTATCTCCATCATTGGTTTCCTAGAAATAGGTAATGAAATTAAATAAGCCATGAAGAGATAAACAATTGAACCAGTGCCACCTGAACTCTCTCAGTATATTTTGATTATACCTTGAGGATGTTCTCATTTAGAGACTATATGCAACACTATATGGCACAGAAAAGGGTGTTGGGGCAGAGTTCAGATAACAGGGGTGCTGCTCGGGCAACGCAGGACAGTCTTTTTTTCATTATTTTATTATCATAAAAAACAAAATTTACCATCTTAGCTTTTTTTTTTTTTTGAGATGGAGTTTTGCCACCACGTCCCCCCCCATAATTTGTCTTGTGAGTGGCTTAATTTCACTTAGCAACAAGTCCTCCCTGCTCATCCATATTTTTTTTTTTTTTTTTTTTTTTTTTTTTTGAGACGGAGTCTCGCTCTGTCGCCCAGGCTGGAGTGCAGTGACCGGATCTCAGCTCACTGCAAGCTCCGCCTCCTGGGTTTACGCCATTCTCCTGCCTCAGCCTCCCGAGTAGCTGGGACTACAGGCGCCCGCCACCTCGCCCGGCTAAGTTTTTGTATTTTTTAGTAGAGACGGGGTTTCACCGTGTCAGCCAGGATGGTCTCGATCTCCTGACCTCGTGATCCGCCTGTCTCGGCCTCCCAAAGTGCTGGGATTACAGGCTTGAGCCACCGCGCCCGGCCTGCTCATCCATATTGTAGCATGTGACAAGATTTCCTTCCTTTTTAAGACCAAATAACATTCCGCTGTATGCACATATCACGTGTTTATCCATTTATCTGCCGATGGACATTTGGGTTGCTTCCACCTCATTGCAACTGTGAATAGTACTGCTATGAACAGGGGAGTGCAAATACGCAGTTTTAAAAAACATCTTTGGCTGGGCACGGTGGCTCACACCTGTAATCCCAACACTTTGGGAGGCCGAGGCAGGCGGATCACGAGGTCAAGAGATCGAGACCATCCTGGCCAACATGGTGAAAACCCGTCTCTACTAAAATACACCAGGCATGGTGGCGCACACCTGTAGTCCCAGCTACTCGGGAGGCTGAGGCAGGAGAATCGCTTGATCCCAGGAGGCGGAGGTTGCAGTGAGCTGAGATCACGCCACTGCACTCCAGCCTGGCGACAGAGCGAGACTCCGTCTCAAACAAAAACAAAAACAAAAGCAAAAACCATCTTTATTGAGATATAATTCACACATCATAATTCACCCATTTAAAGTATACAATTCAATAATTTTCAGTACAGAATTGCGCAACCTCACTCCAAAAAGAAACACCATTAGAAGTCACTTCCCACCCTTCCATGCCAGTTTACATGTCAACTTGACTGCAGTCCCCAGGTGATCAAATACGAATCTAGGAGCTTCAGTGAAGGTTATCCTGTAGATGTGATAAAAGTCCATAATGAGGCCAGGCGCTGTGGCTCACTCCTGTATTCCCAGCACTTTGGGACGCTGAGGCAGGTGGATCATTTGAGGTCAGGAGTTCGACACCAGCCTAGTCAATATGGTGAAACCCTGTCTCTACTAAAATACGAAAATTAGCCAGGCGTCGTGGCACATGCCTGTAATCTCAGCTACTCAGGAGGCTGAGACAGAAGAATCACTTGAACCTGGGAGGCGGAGGTTGCAGTGAGCCAACATCGCACCACTGCACCCCAGCTTGGGTGACAGAGGGAGCCTCCATCTCAAAAAAATAATAATAATAAAATACAAAAATTAGCCAGGTGTGGTGCCACGCACCTGTAGTTCCAACTACAGGTGAGGCTCTGTCTCAAAAAAAAAAAAAAAAAAAAAAATCCATAATCAGTTGACTTCTAAGTGGGCCTGATTCAATCAGGTGAAACCTTACGAGCTGAACTGAGGTTTACCTGAAGAAGAAATTCCATCTGTGGACCGCAGCTCCCACTTATGCCTGAAAACTCCAGCTGCCCTTTCTGTTTACCGGCCCTATGGATTTCAGACTTGCCTGGCCAGTCCCCACAGTCGGCTAAGCCAACCCCTTGCAATAAACCTCTCAAAATACATCTCCTATGTGTTCTGTTTCTCTAGTTGAACCCTGATTGATATGCTCTGCCCTCCCCCAATCCTTGGAGTCTTAAGCAACTATGAATCTACTTTCTGTCTCTTTGTACTTGTCTATTCCGGACATTCCAAATAAATAGAATCATATACTATGGGTTCTTTTGTGATGGGCTTCTTTCATTTTAGCATAATGTTTTCAAGTGTCATTGATGTGGCATGCATCAGTATTTTTTTTGAGACAGGGTGTTGCTCTGTCACCCAAGCTGGAGGGCAATCACAGCTCACTGTAACCTTGAACTCCTAGGTTCAAGTGATCCTACTGTTTCAACTTCCTGACTGGCTAGGACTACAGGCATGTGTTACCACATCCAGTTAATCGTAATTTTGTACGGATGAGGTCTCACTATGTTGCCCAGGCTGGTTTTGAACTCCTGGCCTCAAGCGATCCTCCTGTCTCAACTCCCAAAGTGTTGGGTACAGGCGTGAGACACCACACTTGACCAGTACTTCATTCTTTTTTATGGCTGAATAATATTCCATTGTATGGAAATACATTTTGTTTATACATTTATCAGTTGATGGACATTTGTTTCTGTTGTGACTATGATAAATAATGCTGCTATGGCCGTCCGTGTACAAGCTTTTGTGTGGACATGTGTTTTCATTTCTCTTGGGTATATACTGCAGTATAAAAGAAATGCTGGGTCACAGGTTTAGCATTTTGCGGAATTGCCAGACTGTTTTCTCCACACCCTTGTCAACACTTGTTCTTACCTTTTTTATCCTAGTGGGTATGAAATGGCACCTTGTGGTTTTCATGCACATTTCCCTGATGACTAATGATGCTGAACAGCTTTTCATGGGTTTATTGGCCATTTGTATATCTTTTTTTTTTTTTTTTGAGATAGAGTCTTGCTCTGTCGCCCAGGCTGGAGTGCAGTGGCATGATCTTGGCTCACTGCAAGCTCCGCCTCCCGGGTTCATGCCATTCTCCTGCCTCAGCCTCCCAAGTAGCTGGGACTACAGGCGCCCGCCACCATGCCTGGCTAATATTTTGTATTTTTAGTAGAGACAGGTTTCACCGTGTTAGCCAGGATGGTCTCGATCTCCTGACCTCGTGATCCGTCCGCCTTGGCCTCCCAAAGTGCTGGGATTACAGGCGTGAGCCACCACGCTTGGCTGTATATCTTCTTTTTAAAAATGTCTGTTCAGGCTGGGCGGGGTGGCTCACGTCTGTAATCCCAGCACTTTGGGAGGCCGAGATGGGTGGATTGCCTGAGCTCAGGAGTTCGCAACCAGCCTGGGCAACATGGTGAAACCCCGTCTCTACTAAAATACAAAAAATTAGCCAGGCATGGCAGCGTGGGCTTGTAGTCCCAGCTACTCAGGAGGCTGAGGCAGAACTGCTTAAACCTGGGAGGCAGAGGTTGCAGTGAGCTGAGATCGTGCCACTGCACTCCAGCCTGGCGACAGAGCAAGATTCTATCTCAAAAAAAAAAAAAAAAAAAAAAAAAAGTCTGTTCAAATCCTCTGCTGAGTTTTATTTTTTGAGAGAGAGTCTCACTCTGTTGCCCAGGCTGGAGTACAGTGGCATAATCCCGGCTCACTGCAACCTCTGCCTCCTGGGTTCAAGTTATTCTCCTGCTTCAGCCTCCCGAGTAGCTGAGAGTACAGGCGTGTGTCACCACACCCGGCTTTTTTTTTTTTTTTTTTTTTTTTTGAGACAGAGTTTCACTCTGTTGCCCAGGCTGGAGTACAGTGGCACGATCTCAGCTCACTAAAACCTTCACCTCCCAGGGATTCTCCTGCCTCAGCCTCCCCAGTAACTTGAATTACAGGTGCCTTCAACCACACTTGGCTAATTTTTACATTTTTTGTAGAACAGGGTTTCACCATGTTGGTCAGGCTGGTCTTGAACTCCTGACCTCAAATGATCCACCTGCCTTGGCCTCCCAAAGTGCTGGGATTATAGGCATGAACCATCACACCTGGCCAATTTTTGTATTTTTAGTAGAGACGGGGTTTCACCATGTTGGCCAGGCTGGTCT
Organism: Theropithecus gelada; assembly: GCF_003255815.1. Classification (NCBI taxonomy): domain Eukaryota; kingdom Metazoa; phylum Chordata; class Mammalia; order Primates; family Cercopithecidae; genus Theropithecus; species Theropithecus gelada. The sequence goes on from NC_037689.1 coordinate 45,632,517, forward strand.
TGAACTCGTGACCTCAGATGATCCACCCGCCTCGGCCTCCCAAAGTGCTGGGATTACAGCTTGAGCCACTGCACCTGGCCCTCTGCTCAGTTTTTTTTTTTTTTTTTGAGACGGAGTCTCACTGTGTCTCCCAGGCTGGAGTGCAGTGGCGCGATCTCGGCTCACTGCAAGCTCCGCCCCCGCGGTTCACGCCATTCTCCCGCCTCAGCCTCCCAAGTAGCTGGGACCACAGGCGCCCGCTACCGCGCCCGGCTAGGTTTTTGTATTTTTAGTAGAGACGGGGTTTCACCATGTTAGCCAGGATAGTCTCGATCTCCTGACCTTGTGATCCACCCGCCTCGGCCTCCCAAAGTGCTGGGATTACAGGCTTGAGCCACCGCGCCCGGCCTGCTCAGTTTTTTTTTTTTTTTTTTTTTTTTTTTGAGACGGAGTCTCGCTCTGTCGCCCAGGCTGGAGTGCAGTGGCCGGATCTCAGCTCACTGCAAGCTCCGCCTCCCGGGTTCACGCCATTCTCCGGCCTCAGCCTCCCGAGTAGCTGGGACTACAGGCGCTGCCACCTCGCCCGGCTATTTTTTGTATTTCTTAGTAGAGACGGGGTTTCACCGTGTTAGCCAGGATGGTCTCGATCTCCTGACCTCGTGATCCGCCCATCTCGGCCTCCCAAAGTGCTGGGATTACAGGCTTGAGCCACCGCGCCCGGCCTGCTCAGTTTTAATTGGGTTGTTTTCTTACTGTTGAGTTGTAAAAGTTATTTAAATATTCTGTATGTGCGAGCCTCTTATCGGATATATGTATAAATATTTTCCTATATTCCATGGGTTTTTTTCTTTATTACTTTAATAGAAATTAGGTCTTGCTATGTTGCCCAGGTGGTTCTCAAACTCCTGGGCTCAAGAAATCCTCCCACCTCGGCCTCCCAAAGTGCTGGGATTACAGGTGTGAGCCACTGCATTCAGCTTTTTTTTTTAAAGACAGGGTTTCATTGTCACCCAGACTCATGGCCCACTGCAGCCTCAACCTCCTGGGCTCAAGCAATCCTCCATCAGCCTCCTGAGTAGCTGGGACTACAGGGATGTGCTACCACGCCTGGCTAATTTTGATATTTTTTTGGTAGAGACAGGGTCTTGCTAAGTTGCCCAGGGTGATTTCAAACTCCTGGGCTCAAGTGATCCACCTGCCTTGGCCTCCCAAAGTGCTGGAATTACAGGCACGAGCCACCATACCCAAGTGTCTTTTTATTTTCTTGATGGTATCATTTATAGCACAAAAGTTTCTAAATTTTGAGGTAGTTCAATTTATCTGTTTTGTCACCCATGCTTTTGGTGTTGTATCTAAAAAACCACTGCCTAACCCAAGGTCACGATTTACTCCTTTTCCAAGATTTATTCCTGTGCTGTCTTCTGAAAGTCTAACAGATTTAGTTATGACATTTAGGTGTATGATTCCACACAGACTTCTAAAAGTCTTACCTATTTGGTAGTGCTTTCCCAGGGAAATATTTATGGCACCACTAAGAAACAAACAATTAAACTATTGTGTTTAAAACAAAATGTGCAATGTGTGCTCTTTAGCATTCTGATCTAGGCTGAGAACAATATTTGAAATGAGCCAGTGCTCTCTCTGTAGGACAAATAAATGCTTTCATAAAGACGTCACTTTTGAATGGAGTGCAGTTTATGACCTATTTACTTATGAACCAGCCCAAACCGCTTGCCTCCATAGCGTGAGGAAAGGAAGAAAGACTCTACTGTGAGAATCAGGAAAAAAACCCAATCACTAATTTGGTCTAAACAAGGGAGCTTAGAGCTTTCTGTGGCTTTCAAAAACTACTTTCTCTTTGCTTGAAGAAGACGAATAAAAACAGTTTTTTTAATGTCTTGTGACCTGGAAATATTTAATGTAAATATAATAGTCCTTTTATTTATGTTTTTCTTCTAAAGCTGGTGGCAAGATGGCATGACATAAAACAAACACCATCTTAACATGCTGTTTTGGGGGGTGGGTCCTCAAGATTTGCTTAAAATGACTCAAAGGGCCGGGCGCGGTGGCTCAAGCCTGTAATCCCAGCACTTTGGGAGGCCGAGACGGGCGGATCACGAGGTCAGGAGATCGAGACCATCCTGGCTAACATGGCGAAACCCCGTCTCTATTAAGAAATACAAAAAACTAGCCGGGCGAGGTGGCGGGCGTCTGTAGTCCCAGCTACTCAGGAGGCTGAGGCCGGAGAATGGCGTGAACCCGGGAGGCGGAGCTTGCAGTGAGCTGAGATCCGGCCACTGCACTCCAGCCCGGGCGACAGAGCGAGACTCCGTCTCAAAAAAAAAAAAAAAAAAAA